>NC_045439.1:36071398-36135223 GCF_002776525.5 Piliocolobus tephrosceles | reverse complement strand
ACCAAACACCGCATGTTCTCACTCATAGGTGGGAACTGAACAATGAGCTCACTTGGACTCGGGAAGGGGAACATCACACACTGGGGTCTATCATGGGGAGGGGGGAGGGGGGAGGGATTGCATTGGGGAGTTATACCTGATATAAATGATGAATTGATGGGTGCTGACGAGTTGATGGGTGCAGCACACCAACATGGCACATGTATACATATGTAACAAACCTGCACGTTATGCACATGTACCCTAGAACTTAAAGTATAATTTAAAAAAAAAAAAATAAAAACATGATTTTAAGTTTAAACTTAAAACTTAAAACCATGATTTTAAGTTTCCTGAGGCCTCCCAGCCAAGTGGAACTGTGAGTCAATTAAACCTGTTTTCTTTATAAATCAGCCAGTCTCACGTAGTATCTTTATAGCAGTGTGAAAACAGATTAATACACCCCCCATATGTCTTCTATCTCTGCCTCTCCTTCCCCTGGCTTTTCCCCTCTCTTCTTTTGCATGCCTTTTCCTTAAATGGCCAGAACATAAACATATCATTCCTTGTAACATATCTTTGTAATATTTAATATCTTATATACATCTTTATATTTCTTATATTTTGGTAAAGCAAAATCTTCTTTGCTATAAATTTAGACATCTACTTTTCTCTTCATTGACATTTATCTCCCATCATTTATCAGCAGCCCCAACACTTTTTTAAAACTTGAGAGGCCTTTCAATAATTTATTTTCTCTGTGAGGAAATGGTCCACATAAGGTTCCTCATTTCAGCTTGTATCTAATAATTTTTTTTACATTGAGGTTTATTTCCTTATTTCTGATTCTACCATTTATAGAAAGATGAATTTCAGTTTTTATCTTATTTTATTTTATTTTATTTATTTTGAGATAGAGTCTCACTCTGTCGCCCAGGTTGGAGTGCACTAGCATGATCTCAGCTCACTGCAATCTCCGCCTCCCAGGTTCAAGCGATTCTCTTGCCTCAGCCTCCTGAGTAGCTGGGGGACTACAGGCGCATGCACCAAGGCATATGCCACTATGCCCAACTAATTTTTCGTATATATGTATTTTTTAGTAGAGACAGGGTTTTGCCATGTTGGCCAGGCAGGTCTTGAACTCCTGGCCTCAAGTGATCCACCCCCGTTGGCCTCCCAAAGTGCTGGGATTACAGGCATGAGCCTAATTTCAGTACCTGGCCTAATTTCAGTTTTTATATAAAACCATACATGCAATCTATTGTTAATTCACCATGTAACTTTGTCTTTAGGATAACTAATCCTAGCTCCTCATTTACCTCTTAGGAGGCAGTATAACATGGTGGTTAAAAACAAAAGCTACAAATTCAGACTGAAACAAAGTTTGAGTCCCTTGCTGCTTACTAGTTGTGTGACTTTGGGCAAATGGCTTGGGCACAAAAATCATGCCCACCTCATAGGGTTACTGTAATATTAAACAAAATAAATTTCAAGTTCTCAGCATGTTACCTGACATTTAGTGCTCAAATATGTCTCACCATTCTCATTTTGCAATAATCTACCTTTAACCAAAGCTTTTAAAATAATATAGCTCGCTTCTTTCTCTTCTGAACTCCTATTCTTCATCCACAGAGCCCAGATTCCAGTGTTCTGAGGATAATGTAATTTATGTGTCAAAATATTAAGCTGCATAGATTCTAACTACATGCTACACCTTTATTTTAACAACCCACTCTCAGCATTTCCTTACAGTACCACTGCCAAGTTGATTCATATTGGATGAATGTCTTTCCCTGGGAGCTAAAGGAAATAATCTGCTTCTAAACTTTTCACTATCCTTTTGAGAAGACAGTATTATCACTGTCTCCATCTCACAGATTAATAAATAGGGTCTAGGACAAGCTTAACGGACTGAAGAGAGGCAAAACAGTCAATGAGAAGGACTGAAATACTGTGGTGCTTGATACTATATTTATATTATGGATCAGCGAGGACACATGCTTAGACATTCTTGAGCTAATTTAGGTGGCTCTAATAGCTACTTGTTCTGATTTTCTTTCTTTTTTGGGGACTAAGTGGAGTCATGGTCTTCCTGAAGAGGCATTCAGATTCATAATGCTGAGCCTGATCACTCAAATACTCAGATGCCAAATGAACAGAAGATGGATGTTCTTTCTCTTTTCCTTTGTATCTTTGCCTTAAGGTACTGCTACCAAATGGGCTGCATGGCAGAGAAGTGTTCAGTAAGCTGGCAACTAAGAAGAGTAAGAGATTTCACACGTACGACCTGTAATCACTAATCACCTGAACTGCATGAAAAGTGAAGTGAAAGGGAAAATTCAAATGAAACTATACAGCAAAAAAAATTTAAGGGATGAAGCTAACATATTATTATACAGATAGGTTCAAAATCATGTCTCTGAGACTAATACTTAATTCTGCCAATCAAGACTTCTCCTGTCTGTACTTCATTCATTTATTTCAACCTTTTCCCAACCTGGCCATCCTGCCCTATTCAGTTCTAAAAGAAAACAGGGAATAGTTTTCTCCTCTTCAGACCATGGGCTTATGGCCCATCTGGAGAAGACAGGGGCTTCTGCTTAGGAGCTTCTCCTATGAGAAGCCCTATCCTATTTCAATTTCCTTTTATTTAAGTCTAGCCCTTTGAAGCCAGCTCTCCCAAGAATATTCTAGATAATATCTCACACCCTCAGCATTTTTCCATTCTTTATACCAATCATCTGTACTGTTTCCATACAAGTAATAAGTTGGCCATTTTTCACTAGTCCTGAAAGTTAATAAAAAAAGAAATTCTACAGAATAATTATCTCCAATCTACACCTCCTTATCCCCCAGCAACTGATAGTATCATAGGATTACTGTGACCTATGGTAATGTGGAGAAATGAACAATAGGGCCAGAGTTATATTTTGCATTTTAATAGTTTTGACTGTAGGCTTGTTCTAATTTATTTTAAGACCTGAGGTCTGTGGGCCCATATTTATCAGCCAGCCTTTTTAGGTTTGCCTGAATTTCTTAACTTGTTGATTTCTTAAACATTCTTAAACACTGCGCTATGATTCAACATGTTAAAAAAAGATCTTAGGCCGGGCCCGGTGGCTCACGCCTCTAATCCCAGCACTTTGGGAGGCCGAGGAGGGCGATCATGAGGTCAGGAGTTCGAGACCAGCCTGGCCAACATGGTGAAACCCCGTCTCTACTAAAAATACAAAAAATTAACTGGGCATAGTGGCAGGCACCTGTAGTCCCAGCTACTCAGGAGGCTGAGGCAGGAGAATCACTTGAACCCGGGAGGCAGAGGTTGCAGCGAGCCAAGATCATGACACTGCACTCCAGCCTGGGTTGACACAGTGAGACTCCATCTCAAAAAAAAAAAAAAAAAAAAAAAAAGGATCTTGTCACTCCCCTTGAGGAAATTCTGGAAAAGAATAAGATTAATAATTTCCATGTAGTAAGTCTTGGTAGAGACATTAGCAGGATGAAATGGGAACAAAGTGGACAGACACCCAAATCAACTGCATTCCAAATTTTCATGTTAATAATGGGTGAAAAAGGGCTCTGAGTCTGAAAAGGACACTTAATTCCAACCTTCCTTCTTTCTGTTTTTTGAAGTTAAATCCAATTATAAGGGCTGACATTCCCCAAAGGAAGATACACATTAGTGTTTTAATCAACAAAAGGAGGTGATGATGGATGAAAGACAAAATTTGTGGATTTTATATCTCTTTTCCCCATATGAGTCCCTCACTGCTTCCTGCCTCGTGCTTTTTGAACAAGTAACTTCACATTCTGGGCTTCACATTCTCATTTATCAGGTGAGCATAATATTGCCCTCCATGCTCAATGATAGGGTTGGAAAGAATGACTGATCAAAGTTGTTCCCATTCACCTCTACAATCTGTATATTTCCAGACCCAAATCTTTCCAAGGAAAGGGATGGGGTAGGACCTAGGGCTTAGGGAGCAAAGGACAGTGAAGGAGGCCGAAGCCCATTCTCACCGAAAGGATCTTATCACCCTCCTGGAGCCGCCCATCCAGCGCCGCAGCCCCATTTTCTTTGATGCGGCTGACGTAGATGCCACTGTCGTTGGAGACATACTGCTGATCTGTCCCACCGACGATGTTGAAGCCCAGTCCTGAGAAAATCATGGAGGAGTAAAAAGATGGGGGTGAAGAAGAAAGAAAGGGATTAGAGAAGATGAAGAGAAAGGGCGGAAAAGCCTACAGGGGAAGAAAGGCTGATGGAGAGGACACGCTGGCGAGTCAGGCTATGATGGAGCTGGTGAATGGTCATGAACAAGGTCCCAGTATCAAGAGTATTGAGTTGCTCACTCAAATGAGGCACAACTGAAAATATAAACACAGTGATTCACCTGTTTTGTTGAACATATAAAGAAAGATATATAGAGAACTTAAAGAGTAATGGTGATTACTCTAAGTTCTTTTTTTCTTTTTCTTTTTTTTTTTGAGACAGTCTTGCTAGGGGGCATAGTGGTGGGCGCCTGTAATCCCAGCTACTCAGGAGTTCATAACTCAGTTTCCCAGGCTGGTTATGAACTCCTGGCCTCAAGCAATCACTACTGCCTTGGCCTCCCAAAGTTCTAGGATTACAGGTGTGAGCCACCACGCCCAGCCTAGATGTAAGTTCTTCTACTCACATTTAATTTTGATCCTGTTGATGGTATTCAGAGGACCCAATTCCTGACATTCCTGATATTACCACAGCAGGGTTAGTTGTGTTCATGAGAAGAAGCTATGCATTTTTACCAATTATCAAATGAACTGTTCCTAATTTAGTGTGAGAGATCATACCTAATCATACCTTCCCTTCCACACTTTCCTTCTCCCAAGCTTCTGGAGAATTTATGTATGATAGTGCTTTGGAAAAATCTCTTGAGAGTGTCATTTTTTTTTTTTTCTATTTTGGTTGGTGGAGGCAGTGGTGTAGGTATTGGCAGAGAAACCTCAGAACCAGAAAGGTAACTGCTATTTCATGGTAGGACTAAATCATCAAATTTACCCTCCCTTCCTTTGCTACTTCAAGTACAACCACATATAGGTTGAGTATCCCTTATCCAAAATGCTCAGGACCAAATGTGTTTTGAATTTTGAATGTGGGGGATTTTGGAATATTTGAATTAAACTTACCAGGTGAACATCCCTAATCCAAAACTCTGAAATCTGAAATGCTTCAATGAGCATTTCCTTTGAACATCATGTTGGCCCTTAAAAAGTTTTGGAGTTGGTGCAGTGAGCCGAGATCGCGCCACTGCACTCCAGCCTGGGCGATAGAGCGAGACTCTATCTCAAAAAAAACAAAAAACAAAAAAAAGTTTTGGAGTTGGAAGCATTTCAGACTTCAGATTTTTGGATTTGGGCTACTCAATCTATACTTGGGTATAGTAATTGACAAGTTTTATTCACTGTAGAAAAAACTGACTACTCATTGATTAGCAATTCCCCAGTTCCTCTTCCCTAAGTCCTTGGAAACCACCATTCTAATATTTGTTTTTATGAGTTTGACTACTTTAAATGCATATAATTTTAGTTATGCAAGATGAATCAAGTTCTAGAGATCTGCTGTACAACACTAGCCTATAGATAATAGTATACTGTACACTGAAAAATCTGTTCGGAGTAGATCTCACGTTAAGTGTTCCTACCACAGTAAAATAAAATATTTAAAAAAAGAAAAAAGAGAAGGAAAGAAAACTGAGTATCAAAGTGCTATTTCCATGGACCAATAACTAAGTGCTAGAAAGGATTTCACTGTACAGAAACCATTGTTATGAAGGGATTTTACCTATGCTTAAAAAAAAAAAAGGGAAAAAGGAACTTCCCTAGGGCTTTCTTGATGTCAGCTACTGGTAGAATTCAGGGCCACAGTGTAAGAGAAAGGAGATAGTTTGGAAACAAGAATCAAAACCTGGTGGTGTAATTGGAAGGAATAACCATAATCACCAGCCTACACTGGTCACAATAGAAAAGATACTAAAAGAGACATAGGGGGGGGGGGGGGGGGGGGGGGCGGTGGCTCACGTCTGTAATCCCAGCCGTGGAAGGCGGATCGCAATGTCAGGAGATCGAGACCATCCTGGCTAACACGGTGAAACCCTGTCTCCACTAAAAATACAAAAAATTTGCTGGGCATGGTGGCAGGTGCCTGTAGTCCCAACCACTCGGGAGGCTGAGGCAGGAGAATGGCATGAACCTGGGAGGTGGAGCTTGCAGTGAGCGGAGATTGCACCACTGCACTCCAGCCTGGGCAACAGAGCAAGATTCCATCTCAAAAACAAAAATAAAAAGAGACATATGTGGGCTTTCTGAAAGTTCTTCCCATTGGTGGGAGAAAAGCTTACACCTGAAGCTCACAGTATTAACGTAAGCTTAACGTAAGCACTAGCAAATCAATTTGTGATTTAAAGAAAAACATGACCAAACAAAGACACAACAGGAAACATTTAATTTAAAAAGCATACCTTAGCCAGGCATGGTGGCTCACACCTATAATCCCAGCACTTTGGAAGGCCAACGTGGGTGGATCACTTGAGCTCAGGAATTCGAGACCAGCCTGGGCAATGTGGTGAAACCCCATCTCTACCAAAAACACAAAAAATTAGACAGGCATGGTGGCACATGACCAACCTCAGGAGACTGAGGTGGGAGGACTGCTTGAGCCTGGGAGGCAGAGGTTGCAGTGAGCCAAGATTGTGTCACTGCACTCCAGCCAGGGTGACAGAGTGAGACCTCATCTCAAAAATAAAATAAAATATATAAAAAGCATACATTGTGCATAAAATCTCTGCAGCTACAGAATAAAAAGAATTTATTCTCTAAAATAATAAAATAAAAAGATACATCATAGAAAGTGCTACTTCTGGAGTTTGTGACCTGGCTGGGCAATACAGCAAGACCCTGTTTCTCTAAATAAATTAAATAAGAAAGTGCTACTTCTGGAAGATGCTATTTTAACTTCCTTGAAGGGCTGGGTATTAAAAATAGTAGCTTAACTTACTAAATGATTTTCTTGGAGCACAGCACCCTCAATTTGTATCAAAGAGGTGAGAAGTATTGGAGAAGGTACAGAAATTTGAGATAAAGTGGAAAAGTAGATAGAACAAGATTATCGAAGGTTTTGAAACAACTTCAAAACTGTGACAGCTTTGAATAAGTGGGCCAAGGCCAACCCACCTCTCCCAAGCTAGAACAAACTATGTAGAGAAAATCTTTCTATGAAATCCAACATCCTCATCAAACACTACAGGTGCCTCTGGTGATCTTGGGAACAGGAAACAAATGTTAAGCAGCTGAATGCAATATAGTAGTTAGCAAGAGAAAGGACTTTGCTACTGGTTATTCAAAGTTAACTGCATAAGAAAAGGAAGAGTAGAAGAAATTTTACTGAGATTTACCATAAACAAACAAGAGCCTCTACTACACACCCCATCAAAGTCATATTATATAGGTACATTTTTAACCCGTTGCTACTTCTGTTGTAAATGAACCAAACTATTTAACATGAGAACTCCTGGACTGACCTGAAGCCCTTTGTTCAGCCAGAATATTTACAGAACTGGGTTTATCTATAAGCCAAAGCATTGCTGCAATAAAAGAGTCACCACAGCATTGAGGAGTGGCATGACCAACTGAACTTAGGCCATACAGATACCTACATAATCCCCAGTTCACTTGCTCAGTAAAAATTACTGATTGAATCTCATGTGTCAGATGTTGTGTTATCAATTGAGGAAGACATAAAGTAAAACTGCACACTCCCTGCTTTGATCACAAACTGGAGTTTTTCTTTTTTCCTGTCCCTTTAAGATATTGCATAAGCAAATCATCATTCACTATGTGTTAGGCATTATGTTATGTTCTGAGGAAGACATAAAGCTAACCTGGACAGTTCCTACTTTAACCACAAACCAAAATTTATCCTTTTCCCTGTCCCTTTTAGATATTGTAGAAGCAAATCAAAGTCAGAAGACTTGATTCTAAGTTTATAACTTACTAGATATGTGGACTGAAGCAAGTCAGTTTACCTCTGATCCTCAGCTTCCTTTTCTATAAAATGAGAATTATAAATTCTGCCCTCTCTACCTCAATGGGTAAGTGTTAGGGGCCAATAACATAAAATATGAAAAAAATTCTTCATAAACTACATAGTAGTTGCTCTATTGGAATAGGGCGCTAGGAGTAGTTGTCCATAAATTAGTGGCTGCTAAAGCTCCAAACTAGATAAGTCTAACAAAGAAAGGATGAATAAATATACAGTACAAATGCAGAATCTCCAAAAAGATGGGAAGACATTTTCAAATTCCACCCATCTATAAACAGGAACTCAAACTCATTAAGTATGTCTATGACATGTGACCTAGAAATCCCGCTTAAGAGCAAGTGTGATGCCTAAAATCTTCGGCAATCATCCAGCATATGGACCAACCAACTGAAACAGATGCCAGTTGGAAACCACCAGAAAGGGAAAGACTATTCAGTATGTATCTTGCTAATTATTGGCTATGTCCCAGAAAAATCTTGCGTAAGTAGGGTGACCACATATCCCAAAAGCAATTGCCACAAAAGCCAAAATTGACAAATGGGATCAATTAAATTAAAGAGCTTCTGCTCAGCAAAAGAAACTACCATCAGAGTGAACAGGCAACCTACAGAATGAGAGAACATTTTTGCAATCTACTCATCTGACAAAGGGCTAATATCCAGAATCTACAAGGAAAAAACAACCCCATCAAAAAGTGGGCAAAGGATATGAACAGACACTTCTCAAAAGAAGACATTTATGCGGCCAACAAACATATGAAGAAAAGCTCATCATCACTGGTCATTAGAGAAATGCAAATCAAAAGAGATGCCATCTCATGCCAATTGGAATGGCGATCATTAAAAAGTCTGGAAACAACAGATGCTGGTGAGGATGTGGATAAATGGGAACGCTTTTACACTGTTGGTGGGAGTGTAAATTAGTTCAACCATTATGGAAGACAGTGTGGAGATTCCTCAAGGATCTAGAAGCAGAAATACCATTTGACCCAGCAATCCCATTACTGGGTATACACCTAAAGGATTATAAATCATTCTACTATAAACACACAGGCACACATATGTTTACTGCAGCACTGTTTACAATAACAAAGACTTGGAACCAACCCAAATGCCCATCAATGATAGACTGGATAAAGGAAATTGGGACATACATCATGGAATACTATGCAGCCATAAAAAAGAATGAGTTCATGTCCTTTGCAGGGATACAAATGAAGCTGGCAACCATCATCCTCAGCAAGCTAACAGAAACAGGAAACCAAACACTGCATGTTCTCACTCATAAGTGGGAGCTGAACAATGAGAACACATGGACACAGGGAGGGAAACATCACACACCAGGGTCTGTCGTGGGGGTAGGGGGTAAGGGGAGGGAGAGCATTAGGACAAATACCTCATGCATGCGGAGCTTAAAACCTAGATAATGGGTTGACAGTGCAGGAAACCACCATGACACATGTATACCTATGTAACAAACCTGCACGTTCAGCACACGTATCACGGAACTTAAAGTAAAATTAAAAATAAAAAAAAGATTTGAAACCAAAGGAAAAAAAAAAGATCCTTAATAACATATTCTTAGTTTTTCATTAACTCACAGGAAAAGTCTGATCACCCATGAGACAGAAACCTATTGCAGCTATTTACAAGGTAACCAGGCTTGTAAAAATATAAAAATGTAAAAAAATAAATAAAAGAAACATGGAGTTTTAAAATGTAATGTTAATAT
Source organism: Piliocolobus tephrosceles (assembly GCF_002776525.5). Classification (NCBI taxonomy): domain Eukaryota; kingdom Metazoa; phylum Chordata; class Mammalia; order Primates; family Cercopithecidae; genus Piliocolobus; species Piliocolobus tephrosceles. The sequence goes on along the minus strand of NC_045439.1, from coordinate 36,125,433 downwards.
TCATAGCACACCTCCCTATAAATGAAAACATATACACAAATACTACCTATTTACAAATATGCATGCATATTTAAAGAAATATAAAGACACATTAGAGTGGGTATTTATGAGGAGAAAGATACAGGATAGGGTTTAGGTATGAAGGGTAAAAAAAGAACCTGAGAGGAACATACTGATGATAACAGTGTATTTTGGAGCTAAAGGATATAATTAATTCAGCTCTTAGGCATTTAAGGTCCAAAAGGAGTTGAGGGGAAAAGGAGGAAGAAAAAAGACTGGGATTCAACGTTTTTTTTTAAGTGAATGAATGAAGAGCTTAGTGAGCTCTGGTTATAATGTGCCAACACATTTTAAAATATGGCAAGATTAAAATGGTTGCTGGGTGTCTAATTTAGATGAGCAGTCTAAATGCAAAATAGTAAAGGTAGCATAAGAATGACACCACTATAGGATTAAGAGAGAAAGAACGTGTACCTAATAGAAGAACCTTGGAAAGTTAAACAAGAAATACCTTCTTTTGAACCCCTGACTATAGGTCTGGACCCTGAATCTGTCTAAAAGAGCAATGGCAGATGCAACAGCTAATGTTTACCTAGACCTTATTATGTACCAAATAATATGCTATGTACTTTATATACATTATCTCATTTAATCTTCTTGACAAACACAAGTACTCATTTTTTCAAAGAATTTAAAAGGTGAGGCACGGACAGATTAAGCAACTTTACAAAAATGTCACACAGCTCTTTGCAAAGCCAAGACTTAAGTCAGGCTGTGTGATTCCAAAGCATGAATTTTTAACCATTTTGCTACAATACATCTTTGCAGAAAACATAAACTGCTTTAAGAAAAAAAATGTCTTCTAAGCATTGCTGTCTATCTTAGGAGCTAACTGGTCTCCAGTTGGCTCCGAATAAGCAATGCTGGGATAATGGTTGTAGAACAGTCCCCAAGGGTAATATATTATAGAGGAAGAATTCACCACTATAGAGTTCTGTAACTGTTGTCAAGGTTCCTATTATTTACCTTCAGACCAGAAAAGGAAAAGCCCTTCATTTCATTCAGATTCTTATCTACAAAATCTAAAAGTTATAAATGACCAGTGTTAACCTGTTATTCTAGAAATAACAATTCTGGACATAATTAAAATGAAACAAAATAGTTCATTAACATCAAAGATTATAGCCATTTGTTGAGTTATGAAGACTAGATTAACAAACACTCTACTTTCCCTTTTCTTTCCCAAAATCAATCCCACTAATTTTCTCCCAGACATCAATCAAACTCCATTGGATACACAACCCCCGTCTGTCTTTATCTGTATCATGGTAAAATAAACAACATAAAATTTAACATTTTACCCATTTTTAAATGCATAATTCAGTGGCATTAAGTACTTTCACAATGTTGTACAATCATCACCACCACCTATATCTGGAACTTCTTCAAATAAAAACTAAATATACCCACTAAAAAATAGCTCCTTATTCTCCCCTCTCCCAACCCCTGAAAACATCTGTTATACTTTCTCTCTATATTAATTTGTGTATTCTAGGTATCCCATATAAGCAGAATCACACAATATTTGTTATTCTGTGTCTGGTTTATTTTGCTCAGCATAATGTCTTCAAGGTTCATTCACACTGTAGCACATTTCAGAATTTCATCCTTTTTTAAGGCTGAATTATAATCCTTTGCATTTACATACCACAGTTTATTTACCTATTCATCTGTCAGTGGATGTTTGTGCTGTTTCCACATTTTGGCTGCTATGAACATTGGTGTACAAATATCTGTTTTGAGTTCCTTCCTGCAATTCTTTTTTTTTGAGACGGAGTATCGCTCTGTCGCCCGGGCTGGAGTGCAGTGGCACTATCTCTGCTCACTGCAAGCTCCGCCTCCCGGGTTCACTCCATTCTCCTGCCTCAGCCTCCGGAGTAGCTGGGACTACAGGCGCCTGCTGCTATGCCTAATTTTTGGTATTTTTAGCAGAGGAGGGGTTTTACCAGGTTAGCCAGGATGGTCTCAATCTCCTGACCTCATGATCCGCCGGCCTCGGCCTCCCAAAGTGCTGGGATTACAGGTGTGAGCTACCGCGCCCGGCCCCTTCCTGCAATTCTTTTGGGTATATACCTAGCAGTAGAATTGCAAAATTACATGGTAATTATATATTTAATAATTCGAGGAGGTGACAAACTGTTTTCCACAGTGGCTACACTATTTTACATCCTCACAAGCAATGCACAGCTACCCCAATGATATGTGTGTATGTGTGTGTATATGTACACGTGTATATGCACATGTGTATATACATGTGTATATATGCACGTGTATATGTATATACATATGTATATATACATACCTATATAAATATATATAATATATATGTATATAAAATAGTCATCCTAATGGGTGTGAAGTGGTAACCAATTGTTACCACTGTGGTTTTGATTTGCATTTGTGGTTTTGATTTGCATTTCCCTAATCGCTAGTGATGTTAAATATTTTTTTCATGTGCTTATTGGCCATTGGCCATTTGTATTACCTTCTTTGGAGAAATGTCTACTCAGGTCCTTTGCTCATTTTTGAATTTGGTTGTTTTCTGTTATTAAGCTGTAAAAGTTCTTTACATATGCTGGATATTAACTTCTTAGCAAATATATAATTGGCAAATACCATCTCCCATTCTGTGGGCTATCTTTAACTCTCCTCATAGTGTCCTTTGAAACACAACATTTTTTACTTTTAATGAAGCCCGGTTTATCTTTTGCTGTGTTGCCTGTGCTTCTGGTATCACATCCAAGAAATCACAGCCAAATCGAAGGTATTGAAGCTTTTTCCATTCTCCTAAGAGTTTTATGGTTTTAGTTCTTACATTTAGGTATTTAATAAATTTCTAGTTAAATTTTGTACATTATGTTGAGGCAAAAATCCATCTTTCACATACTTCTGCATGTGAATATACAGTTTTCCAAACACCATATGTTAAAAATGTGCACTCTGCTGTTATCTGATGATGATATATATGCCTGTTTGTTTATAGTATTGTTCAAATCCTCTCATTGATTTTCTCATTCATTTTCTGTTGGTTGTCTTAGCCATTACTGAAAATGAGGATACTGAGGTCTAACTATTATTATAAAATGGTCTACTTCTCCAGATCAATTTTTCAACATTTGCTTGATACATTTTGGCATTCTGTTGTCTTGTTACAGGAACTTTGGGGTGTCGCTTTTCTGGCAGGAGACCTCTGTGTGGCTGTCGCAGCAGGGTGGGCAGCTCCAGGTGCCGGCTCTCTGCAAGGCTACAGCTGGATCAGGCATAGCACGAGCAGCTTCTACAGCTGGCATTGGGGAACACGATGGCATCTGGAAGCCTGGAGATGCCAGGAACTGTAGGGTCCCAAGGAGAAAGTCACAGCCCTGGCTCAGGGAGCTTTCAGGTCTCGGATCCATGAAGGGTTGCAGCTTTTCTCTCCTTCTCTTCACCCACAATGTGGCAAGCAAGGGGCATGTCTCAGCCCCGATTGTGTTACAGCTCTTTTAGCCTCACCATTCGATGGATCCTGAGTTCTTGTCCAGCAACCAGGAAGAATGAGATACACAGACAAGAGGAGTGTCAGCAAGACAAAGAGGAGCTTTACTGAGTGACAGAAGAGCTCAGAGGGGACCTGCAGGGGGCAGCTCCTTTCAGCATCCAGAGTGCCCTGATGAGTGTTCAGCTCCTAGCTCTTCTCTGCTAGGGAGGTCATCCCAATGAGTATTCAACTCTCAGTAGAGAGGGTAGCTCCTCTCTGTAAGCAGGTCATCTCAACAAGTACTCAGTTAGCAGAGAGGGTAGCTCCTCTCTGGAGCTGGTCATCCCATCATCTTCTCTGCTGTGGCTGAACCTGGGGCATTTATGGGCCTCAGAGCAGAAATGTGTGCTGACTGGTCCATGGGCAGCCATGGAAAGCCCATAAAAGGCACAAGTACCCATTCCAGTCTGCAGGACTGGCAGCCCAGCCCCCAACCTTCAGGCCCACCTTGGCCTGAAGGTGGGGCTTCACCAGGGACCAATACCCTTCCACCCAGGAGACTGTCTGCTGCCTGCCGCCATCCATGGTGACCAGGCTGCTTGTGCCAAGGGGCACCTGTAGGCCAGTGCCAAGCTGCCCTCAGCACCCCCAGGATTGCCCTCATGCTTATTGGTGCCCAAAGTCTGGGGGGCCAAAGCAGCGGGGGGCTGGCGTGTCAGCACTGCCCTAAGTGTGTGCACACTGGGCCCAGCTTTGACAGCACTCAGATTGGCCCAAACCCTGCACTGAGATCAGAGCAGGTGCTTGGAGCAGGGAGAGGCCAGGCAGCAGGAAAAGACATCCCTGAGCCTGTGGGGGCAAGGGGAACGTTCCTGGGCCCTTGAGGGTGAAGAGGGCAAAAATGCCTAGGTCCTTGCACCTGGAAGGGCAGAGCTCTCATCTGCTCCATGAAGTGTGCAGCCAGCCCTAGTTGTGCCTCCTCACAGCCTGGGGCGGGAGCTCCAGGCCCTCACTGGGTCAGGGCCAATATCCAGGGCAGGAGTGACATCACCACAGGCTCCCCGCTGTGGCCCTGGCGCTGAGGGGTGGCCTGGGGGTCCCTGTCGCTTGGCTCACAGCCCTGCCTGTGGGGGGCCTCCAGGAGCAGATAGTGGGCCCCAGCCCCGGCCACTGCAAGTGTCAAGCTCGGAAGTCACCATGATGTAGGGTGGACCCCAGGGATGAGGCCCCGCGGAGCCTGCTCCCAAGGTGCAAGAACCCAGTGCAGTGCCCTTGGTGGGGTGGGTGTGGTGGGTGATCTGCTGGCCAGGTCCCCAAAGCAGGTGCCGCTCCCACTTCCCACCCTGGGGCCCCAAAGTGCGGCCCCAGCTCTGCACCCCTGGCCCAGCCCTCATGCTCTGTGTATAAGCACGGCACTGCCCCAGGCCCAGCTTGGCCTCAGGGCCCCTCTCTGCTTAACTGCACTGCTCACCTGTGGGCGCACGTCTCAGCCTGGCCCCATAGCACAGCCCCCGGGGCAGCAGGCTCCAGTGGGGTTCCTGCTTGTCCCTGGCTCCCGCTGGCTCCATGGAGCATGGCGCTGCCCCAGGTCCAGCCCCACCTCCTCTCCAAGCTCTCCCTGCAGTGGCAGCAGGCAAAAGTGGCAATACAGGGCCAGGGTCTGAAGCAACAGAGGCTTCGGACCTGGGGGTGAGTTTCGCCTGACCATGTGAGGGTGGGGGACACACATTTGGCTGCCCCAGGGACACAAGGCACAAGGGACCCACCACTGCCATTGCTGCTCCCGCAGCTGCTCCTGCTGTCACCGCCCACATCTCCCCGCTGCAGCCAGTGTGATGGCACTGCCATCAATTCCCCCTCTGAAGAGGAACATCTAACTGCTGTTAAGATAGGGATGATGACTGCTCTTAACTGCTTCATGCTGACAGGGGGTGTTGTTTTGTGGAAAACAGGAGATTTTCTTTCAGGGTCCTATCTAAGGGTCAGCTTCATGCTGACAGGCATTGTTTTGGGGAAAACAGCAGATTTTCTCTCAGGGTCCTATCCAAGGGTGCCCAGTAAAAGGGAGCCATCATCCGAGGCTCCATTTCCATGACCATTTGGAGTTTGACGGCCCACCCCTTTTATTTCTTTTGAGCTGCAGTCAGAGATCACTGGTTGGTTCACCCCTAAAATTGTCAAAAGCTGCAAAAAAGAGAAACATTTCCTTGACTCTGAAATACAAAACAAATGATCAGCAATGTTCCAAGCAAAATTCAAAAAGGATTATTTCAGTCTTTCATCAGTTCAGATCACTCAGTCAACTCCTGTTCACAGTCTCCAAAGTTATCACAAACCTGTACTCAAGGACTATAATCCATCTTTTGAAGAGGATCAAAACAAGACAACAATTGTCTGTGAATGCCAAAATATCCTAGGGTCATTTCATTCAAAAACACAAATGACTAAGAAATTTGGTCACCTCTGTGGATTACAATAACCCAACACAATCACCCTAATTATGATGGACAGCATATACTCAGACATTTGGATTTTTGAAGTCCCATACAATTTTGGAATATACACCAATATTATTCACCAAAATATAACCTGAAGAAGACTAAACCCTATCTATATCTTGACAATCCCTTTACAAATTTTTGTTAAACAGTAGAACAGTGCCTTAAGAAACCCTTGTGGTTTTATTCCAAAGTTCACCTTATAAAAAAACCAAACAATACCCTTTTGAATTTAGTCACTATTCCCACACAGAATTTTGTTTTTAAGATTAACCTTTACAAACCTTCCACAACTTGTTTAAACCTTCAGCTTTATCTCACCTAATTTAAAACAATCATTTAACCCTCTAGCCAAAAATTTATATTCCCATGCCTTCTTATACTCTTACTAAAGACACATTTTACATTTTTCACACGCCTTGCATGTAAATCTATTTTCAGTAGTCTCGATTACATGTTATAATGATAACTGTTAGCAATTCTTAATTTTGATATGTTCTCCAGCCTTACCAAACTGTAAAGTAGGCAAGTTGAAGAATTTTCAAAAGCCAAAGAAGCAGTTTATGGCTTTTGAAAAGTTCGTCAATTATGAAAAATTAAGCTTCAAAATTCGAGTGCTCTTTTTAGAAACACCAGCATGATTTAATATAACACTTATGGGAGATCCTCTTGTAAATATCTAGGAAAGTGGACCCACCTAACTTGGGATGGTCATAAGCAGCAACAGCCAAAACAGGGATCCTCTGAAATGTATAAAATAATTTATTTGCAAACACAAGGTGGGGGGGCGGGGGGAAGCTGGTTTTAGAACCATACAAACTGAATGAGAGACCTATCTTATAATTGTCTTGGTTAAAATCTGATAATAAGAATTTGAAAAGATTATTTTTTAGAGTTCTCTGATCAGAAGTTAGCTTACTTAGGGCTGGGCATGATGACTCACAACTGTAATCCTAGCACTTTGGGAGGCCAAGGAGAGAGGATCACTTCAGGCCAGGAGTTTGAGACCAGCCTAGGCAATGTAGTGAGACCCTGTCTCTTTAACATTTTTTTTTAATAAAAGAAAAAAAGCTTAATTAAAAGTAATATTTAGGCTATCTTTTGTGGGGGGGAAAGGACTTTCTGCTTTTTTCCTCTCTTGGATCCTGGTTCTTGGCGGGTTTTTTTGTTTTTGTTTTCAGTCAATTCAGACCCCTTTTCAAATATGTTTGATCCCTTGAGTCCTCTGTTTGTTTCCAATCTTGCTGGCATAATTTTTCCTGAGAAAAGTATAAAACTTCACTGGCCTTTTACAAAATTTAAAATCTCCAGGCTCTTGCTCTGTTACCCAGGCTGGAGTACAGTGGCACAGCTCACTACAGCCTAAATCCCTCAAGCTCAAGTGATTCTCCCACCTCAGCCTCCCAAATAGCTGGGACTACAGGAGCACACAACCACACCCAGCTAATGTTTTTCTTTTCTTTTTTTATGTAGAGACAGGGTCTTGCTATTTTGCCCATGCTGGTCTCAAACTCCTGGCTCAAGTGATCCTCCCACCTCTGCCTCCCAGTTAGGCTTACAGGCATGAGCCACTGTTTCTAGCTAAACTTGTTCTACTTCTTTCTACTCTGCTCTTCCTTCCTTTTGCTATTTTGATAACACAGGAAGAAATCTAAAGGAGACTTCTAATGACTGAGACCCCTTAAGGAACATAGAACATAGAAAAAACACACCATTTACTCCCTTTTTGGTGTATTCTGTCTTCTTGTGGAGTCTGAAAAGTCATGGACAGGTTCCTCTCATATCTAAAACTCTGCTCTCTTCCATACTGCATTACTTGATCTTGTTGGCTTTTGATAGTACCAGAGATTACTTTGTACTGTGAGAGAGACCTTTGTGTATGTTATGGCTGGTAAGTCACTGACAAGAGCTACAATATGGAGGTGACCAACAGCAGTTGTTTATGGTGAATGGTTATTACTACAGGCAGCTACTCATTTTATTTTTTTTTAAACATTTAGGTAAGAAAGGTGTGGCTTAGTCACTTAGAGAAATGTCTTTGTAGTGAGGTGCACTGTGGAGGTTTGTGCAGCCTGGTATCATGGCATTTTGCTCTTTGTGGAGACCCAAGATTCACTGTAAAAGTGGTTTTCTTGATTTGTAAAGATCCAGATGCACTGCCTTGCAAATGTGCCTGGTTTTTAGACACTTAATATCAGACCCTGAGGCAGTCCTCACTGAGACAACAGGTGGTGCACCTGTAGTCCCAGGTAGGCTGAGGTGGGAGAATCACTTGGGTCCAGGAGCTCAAAACTAGCCTGGGTAACATAATGAGAGCCTGCCTTTAAAAAAAAAAAAAAAAAGGAAGAAGAAGAAGAAACAAACAAAGAAATTTTTAAAATGTATATATATTAGGCCCTGGAAACTGAAAATACTTTCCTGGTCCCATTCATGAAAAGGCTCCACTTTGAAGTCAGTAATCTAATCAAGAAACGAACTAAGTATCTAACAAGATTAGTCTCCAAAATACAACTTTCTGGCACTCAGCTGGCTACTTTGAAACTCTACGTAAAATAAATGTACTTCTGTAAAGGAAATCTCCATTTGTAAGGGCATCCCCCTATACCCAAGCAGCTAGAAATTTTTACAATGGGAAAGACACTGGCTTAAAGTTTACATAACAAACCTTACCTATGTTTAAAGATACTTTTCCTGGCAATCTTATCTTGATTGATTCTTTTTGTTTCAGCAAATAATGGTATATAGACATAAGTTCTGTGCCTCTGGGGGTATAAATTTTCATCTAAGAGTAATGTTTGCAATTTAGGGTTACCTAGCTAAACAACTGTTTAGGGCAATGAAATAAGTAATCAAGGAAGTGGTAGCCTAAACAGGGAGAGATTATTTGCAAACTAGCAAACGAAGAATCTTAGAATGCTATAAGATCTGCTTCTGTCTCTGTGTCTGTATGTCTCTATGTTTATGCATCATGTGTACGTGATATTTCACCACCAAAATACATGAAAACATTCTAATGAATTTGTCAGAGGCATTTAAACCAGAGCAACTCCATCTTGAATAGGGGGTAGGTAAAATAAGGCTAAGACCTGCTGGGCTGCATTCCCAGTAAGTTAAGGGATTCTTAGTCACGGCATGGAAAAGAAGGTTGGCACGAGATACAGGTCATAAAAACCTTGCTGATAAAACAGGTTGCTGTAAAGAAGCCGGCCAAAACCCACCAAAACCAAGATGGTGATGAGAGTGACCTCTGGTGGTCCTCACTGCTACACTCCCTCCAGCGCCAAGACAGTTGACAAATGCCATGGCAATGTCAGGAAATTACCCTATATGGTCTAAAAAGGGTAGGCATAAATAATCCACCCCTTGTTTGGCACATAATCAAGAAATAGCCATAAAAATGGGCAACCAGCAGCCCTCGGGGCTGCTCTGCCTATGGATTAGCCATTCTTTTATTTGTTTACTTTCTTAATAAACTTGCTTTCACTTTATGGACTCACCTCAAATTCTTTCTTGTGTGAGATCTAAGAACCCTCTCTTCGGATCTGGATCAGGACCCCTTTCCAGTAACAAAATGGTTTTAAAAGTAATCTCTTATATCAAGTATTTTATCAGAAATACAGAAAGTAACTCAAATGCCTTTTAGTTCACATTACTAAAGTAAGACTACTTGGGGAGGGGGGAGGGGGGAGGGATTGCATTGGGGAGTTATACCTGATATAAATGATGAATTGATGGGTGCTGACGAGTTGATGGGTGCAGCACACCAACATGGCACATGTATACATATGTAACCTGCACGTTATGCACATGTACCCTAGAACTTAAAGTATAATAAAAAAAATAAATAAATAAATAAATAAAGACAAAAAAAAAAAAAGTAAGACTACTTTGTTGGTTTAATGAAAATAGCTGTGGCTTCTGATCAGCAAAATATGCATGTATGTAATGTCAGGGTTTCACAAGCTGTGGAAACTATTAACAAAGAAATAACTTGAGGCCAGGCATGGTAGCTAACATCCATAAGGCCAGGAGCTCAAGACCAGCCTGAGCAACATGGCAAGATCCTGTCTCTACAAAAATAAAAAATAAAAAATAAATTAGCAGGGCATGGTGGTGGCCTGCAGTGAGTCATAACAGCACCACTCTACTCCAGCCTAGGTGACAGGGCAAGACCCTGTCTTAAAGACAAACACACAAAAATAAATAACTTGGGATGATGGCCAGCTTTGTTTAATGACCTTTTCAAGTCTAACTGTTGAGAATGAATAAATTAAATGAATGTAAATGGTATAAAAGTGTATAAGCAAGTTTTTCATAATTTTAAGACTCTTTTTCAGAAACTTAAAATCATGTTATGCTAAATTAAATAACAGATAATTATAAAATGTCTGAGTCATTTATATGGTACAGAAAAGCTAAATATATTTAGATCTGTTAATACACAGATTGAGAAGGTTATCTTTCTAGAAATTATGAAATGGTTCTATCTACAAATACTGGTATAAAACCGCTGAAAATTACCTTACTTCCCAGGTTCTTCACTGGAAATTAGGGTTACTAAGAGTTAAAGTTATAGTTAATATATACAATTAAAATTACTGAATACAAGAGAAACAATTCTAAATACAGTACATATGAAGAAAGTAAGATGTGAAGAAAGTTGACAATAGAGATAACTTTTCTTTACATGGTAACTTTGTGTGGACAACAGGAGGAGGAAAGAAATGTAAATTAAATGATAAGGAGGGCCAGGTAGAGTGGTTCACGCCTGTAATTCCAGCACTTTGGGAGGCTGAGGTGGGTGAACTGCTTGAGTACAAAGTTCAAGATCAACCTGGGCAACATGGCAAAACCCCATCTCTACAAAAAATACAAAAAATTATCTGGGTTTGGTGGTGTGTGCCTGTAGTCCCAGCTATTCAGGAGGCTAAAGTGAGAGGACCATCAAAGCCCGGGAGAATGAGGCTGCAGCAGGCTGTGATCACGCCACTGCACATCAAGTTGTGTGACAGGGTGAGACCCTGTCAGTCAATCAATCAATCAAATCAATCAATAAGAAAGAAGGAAATGTACATTTCTGTCTTAAGGAAGAATGCCAATATCAAAAAGTCAGTATAGGACAAAACTAAAGGTTTAAACAGGTTGTAGGTTTACGGAAAAGAAAAAAATGAATGAATGAATGATAATGGGGAAATAAATGTATAATAAATTTCCATCCTAAGGTAGAATGCCAATATCAAAGAGGAAGTATAGGACAAAACTGAAGGTTTGAACAGGTTGTATTAGGTTGGTGCAAAAGTAATGGCAAAAACCACAATTACTTTTGTGCCAACCTAATAGAAGTTTTGTAGAACATGAATCGTATGAATTTTGTGAGTGATCAAGTTGGCTAAAATTAGAAGGGGATTATTTCACTTTTTAAAAAATTGAGCATCAAAATAAAAATTGAGCATTAATATTAAAAGCATACTGATGCAAGGCCAGAGTCAAAATAATGGGTTTTGGGGGCCACTGATCTGCTCTTTAATAGATTATAAAAGAGTTATGGGAATGTTGTGTGTTCACAGCTGATTGAGATTAGATGGATTTGTTTATTAAAGTTAGCTTTAGCATTAACAATATACTGATGCAAAGGTAGAATTTGGTTTTCTCTTTTAAACAATATTTTCATATACTAAGAGGTAATAAAAGACTTGTTCACCTTTTGAGTAATCTACAAAAATAGAAAGACAGAAAGCTGTGTTGGTCTTGTGCTGTCTTTATTAGGTCTTTTGATTGTTTAGGAACCCCCTTCCATTAAAGAGTAAAGGTCTTTGCTTTCAATTATCACCTTGACTTAATTAATGACTATTATTTTATTATGTCTTGTGATCCTGTTTTGATTGTTTTCAACCTGCATTATTTGACATGCTTTCCAAAACCAAATTTCAAATTCTAACATTAAGTCTTTTCCAAAAGGAACCCCTGGAAGGCCAACAGATAAGTATTAGGCTTATATGTTAAAATCATATTGTTATAGTAGGTAGCCAGTCAGGCATAAGCAGGGCAGGAGGGGGCCTACCACCACACACAGACACCAGGAACATCAGGTTACCTTTGCAGAATAATACACTCAACAACTACAAAATAAACTTTATATTTAAAATGCTAATGAAACTGCCTTTCAAAAAATTGTAACTGAGAAAATTATGATGGTGAAAGAGATCTGACCTAACTGACTCCATCTTGCTTCTAATCTCCAAATTGTCCTTGTTCATTCCTGGGAGTAGGCCAAACTAACTTTGGGAGGAACTTAGCTTACAGTTTAACTTTGAAACAAAGATAACAGTCCTTCGCTGAAATAAACCCCCTTCTTGCTTGGGGTCTATACTGCCGTTGCAGGACTTACAAATTAGCCACAAGATTAAAAATTATGATTTAGGAGTCATGCAGCTGGAGGCTGCAAGATTCTGAACTTCCCCAAATTGCTCCAGGGAATAACATCATGATTGTGAAACCTAAGATCAGTGCTTGTGATATTTTACAGACCCTGCACTCAATGGATCAGGCAGCACCACTTAGATCTATAAACTAGCTCATCTAGTCTTTGTAGTCCCCACCCAGGAAATGACACAGCACAAGAGGACAGCTTCAACTCCCTGTGATTTCATCTCTGACCTGACCAATCAGTACTCCCCACTTTCCGACCCTCCACCTGCCAAATTATCCTTTAAAACCCTGATCCCTGAGTTTTCAGGGAGACTGATAATAAAATTCCAGCCCTGTACAGCTAGCTCTGTGTGAATGAAACTCTTTCTCTATTGCAATTCCCCTGTCTTGATAAATTGGCTCCTCTAGGCAGCAAGCAAGAAGAACCCGTTGGGTGATTACACCTGCACTTCATTGAATCTGAATCATGCCTCAAAAAAGTTGAGATGAACCTGGTGATTATGTACAAAAATGCAAGCATTTTCAACATTTATTAATGACGCCTACTTATTAGGTTGGTGCAAAAGTAATTGCGGTTTCTGCTATTAAAAAATGGGAAAAACTGCAATTACTTCTGCACTAACTTAATATTAGTCAATAATAAAAGGCTAAAGTTTCTCAAAGCATCGATTTTGTGTTAATTAAGCAAAAAAAATTTGTTATAGTCTCCTCCTTAGACTTTTTCTACTATTTCCTAGGCAAATATGATAAAATGATTTTTAAAGAAATTCTAAGTATATCCCTAAGATAAAAATCAAAGTAAAAAAAAAAATGTAGAAGATGAAGTTTAAACTCAAAATCCCCATAATCTACTTTTCTAGCCATCTTTGGACATTCTCTTCTTTGCATTATACAGTAAACAAAATTTAACATTTGCTATCACTTTTCACCGTATCATCCCCACTCATCCCCACCCACAGCTACTGCTTATCTCCATGACTTTGGATGTCTTCTTTCCTTTGCCTGAGAACATGAAATTACTTGTTTAATTGTCTCATTACCTTATTGCAATATTCATTCCCAAAAGACAAAGTATTAGTTTGTATTCATTTTTGTACTTCCTGTGCCAATATAGTACCTAGTACATATACAAAGCCCAACTGGAGTCAATTGACTGTTATTGGAATTGAAAATCACACCTAGGTCAGGAATTTCTAACATTTCCAGTTATAGGAAAATCTCGCAAGGGTAAAAATGTTTCTGGGAGCTTCTAACAGGTTTGGTTTTTTTTGTTGTTGTTGTTTGTTTGTTTTGGAAAGGACTATTGCAGTAATAGGGTTTTTTAATAAACTAAGGCATAAAAGGAGGGAAAAATAGAAATAGAAGCCCCATATCCCTGAAATTACTGACACAGCTTACCCTACCCTTCGTAGATGACTCAACTGTTGCCCCACAAAGTCTAATCCCCACATAGTAGTACTTAAAGCACTTCAATGAATTAAATGAGTTGTCTTGTGGTAAAGTGCTTAAGACAGTCACTACAAATGTATTTATAAAACAAAAATCGGCTGGGCGCAGTGGCTCACACCCATAATCCCAACACTTTGGGAGGCCAAGATGGGTGGATCACCTGAGATCAGGAGTTAGAGATCAGCCTGGCCAACATGATGAAACCCCATCTCTACTAAAAATACAGAAAAATTAGCCAGGCGTGGTGGCGGGCACCTGTAATCCCAGCTACTTGGGAGGCTGAGGCAGAATTGCTTGAACCTGGGAGGCAGAGGTTGCAGTGAGCCGAGACCATGCCACTGCACTCCAGCCTGGGCAACAAGAACAAAACTCCATCTCAAAAGAAAAAAATAATAATTTAATCCTCACAACTCTAACAGTAGATTCTAATAATACTCTCATGTTATAGTTGAGGAAACTGGGGCAGATAGAAGTGAGGTGATTTGCACAAGGTCACACAGTTAGTGAGTGATAGAGTAAGGATCTAAACTCAAGCATTCTGGCATTTTTTCTTTTCCGAGAGCGAGTCTTGCTGTGTCGCCCAGGCTGGAATGCAGTGGCACGATCTCAGCTCACTGCAACCTTCACCTCCTAGGTTCAAGCAATTCTCCTGCCTCAGCCTCCCAAGTAGCTAGGACTACAACAACCTCGAACTCCTGGGCTCAAGCAATTCTCCCACTTCAGCTTCCCAAGTAGTTAGGACTACAAGCATGCACCACCAAACACAGCTAATATTTTGTTTTGTTTTGTTTTGTTTTTTTGGCAGAGGTGGGAGTCTCGCTATGTTGCCCAGGCTGGTCTTGAAATTCTGGCCTCAAGCAGTCATCCTCCTCGATCTCCCAAAGTGCTTGGATTACAGGCAAGAGCCACAGTACCTGGCTTGAACTGCAAAATTCTTAAAAACAGGGATCATTTCTTATTCTTTATTCTAGTGTCCATGATTCCTAATCATAGTGTAGGCACATAATAAATGCTAAATACATTTTTAAAAATAGTTTTACTTTACTTTTCAGTCTTCTGAAACCAGCAGTTCTGACCCTATCATCTAAGTACGTTTGGCTATTTTTCCCTCAATAAATGTGTACTTATCACATGTAATCATTGACCACTTTTCTGCCTAGTCACATGGCTTCACAAAATGTTTCTGCAGCTGAACATCTAACAGCTTGCCTTTCTATTTTCCCAACGTAATTCCTAGATATTTTACTGTAGTTTTTCTTATGTATTGTTTTGAAAAGATCTTAACAGGATCTGAAAAGATCTTAATAAAGATCCTTGAAGCAATCTTTAGAGAATTATTCCACTTATCTGACTCTCTCCAAGAGGTGTTCCATCTACTCCTTCTCCTTGTTTCTGGCATCTTAGCCAGTTTCCTATCCCTCATAATACAATGTGCCCATCCTCATTCTCTCTCGAATTGTATTTAGTGAAGAACCATGTTTACCAGTTTTTGAAAGCTGAAACAGATCGTGTTACTGCTTCTCTTTATTTAAAACATCCCATTATGGCAGGCACAGCGGCTCATGCCTGGAATCCCAGCACTGTGGGA
Organism: Piliocolobus tephrosceles; assembly: GCF_002776525.5. NCBI lineage: Eukaryota > Metazoa > Chordata > Mammalia > Primates > Cercopithecidae > Piliocolobus > Piliocolobus tephrosceles. The sequence continues at coordinate 36,109,952 of NC_045439.1, read as the reverse complement.
GGCTGAAGCGGAGGATCACTTGAGCCCAGAAGTCCAAGGCATGACTAGGCAACATAGTGAGATCTCGTCTCTACGAATAATTTTTAAAAAAAAGTAATCAAGTGTGGTGGCGCATGTCTGTAGTCTCACCTACTCAGGAAGCTGAGGCAGGAGGATCACCTGACCCCAACAGGTCGAGGCTGCAGTGAACTGTCATAGTGCTACTGCACTCCAGCCTGGGTGACAGAGTGAGACCCTCTCTCAAAAATAAATAAGTACGTCGGGTGTGGTGGCTCACGCCTGTAATTCCAGCACTTTAGGAGGTCCAGGCGGGTGAATAACTTGAGCTCAGGAGTTTGAGACCAACCTGGGCAACATCATGAAACCCTGTCTCTATGAAAAATACGGCTAATAAAAACATTAGGTGTTGTGACGCACGCCTGTACTCCCAGCTACTTGAGGGGCTGAGACAGGAGGATCACTTGTACCCAAGAGGTCAAGGCTGCAGTGAGCCAAGATCGTGCCACTGCACTCCAGTCTGGGTGACAAAGTGAGACCCTGTGTCACAAATAAATAAATATAAAAACATTCCATTATATTATTCTGACATCTATCGGTTTGCTCAGTCATTTCATGAACATTTACTGACCACCGTGTGTCATGCACTAGACAAAGCATTAAAAAAACATTAAAGACACAAGCATGTATGTGTTCACTACAGCACTATCCACAATAGCAAAGACATGCAATCAACCTAAATGCCCATCAATGGTAGACTGCACAAAGAAAATGTGGTACTATACAACACGGAATACTTTGCAGCCATGAAAAAGAACAAGATTATGTCCTTCGCAGGAACATGGATGCAGCTGGAGGCCGTTATCCTTAGCAAACTAACAAAGGAAGAGAAAACCAAATACCACACATTCTCACGTATAAGTGGGAGCGAAATAATAAGAACACATAGACACATAGAGGGGAACAACAAACACTGCGGCCTACTTAGGGTGGAGATTGGGAGGAAAGAGACAATCAGGAAAAATAACTAATGGGTACCAGCTTAATACCTGGTACAAACTTGTAGAACAAACCCACATGACACTGTTTACCTACATAACAAACCTATACATGTACCCCTGAACCTAAAATAGAAGTCAAATGAAAGAAAATAAAATATATGTTGTTTGAATCAGAAGAGCTCAAAGTGAAGTATAAGAAGATATAAGTGAGAAAGCAAACAAACAAACAAAAAAGTTATTTATAGTGATTCAGAGCTTGGAATTTTAAGTCACACAGACCTGGATCCAAATCTGCACTTAAAGAGTTGTATAATGCAGAAGTCAAGGTTTCCTCATTTCTGAAATGGGGATAATAACCATTTCATCTCTTCCTTTTTAGGAGGGAACAAGATAACGTGCTTAGCTTGGCAATACATGGGAATACGTTACAGGCAATCTATAAATGATGTATAATATAGACAATAAGAGAACATCTATCCCAGGTAAAGACTGCTTCCTGGAGGAGGTAACTCTTGAACTGAGTCCTAATCAATGACTAGGAAGTAGAAAGAATCCAGATAGAACCTCAGAGAAAGGTTAAGTTTCCATACTAACACTAAAGACTCTCCATAATCTGATCTCCACCCACTCAGGTTACTACTTAGCTACCTCTTCTCTCTTGAATCTCCTAAAGGCAACTTCCCTTTTGTCCAGGCCGGTTTGCTCACTAACCTCAGAATATGCTCTGCTTATTTTCTTCTCTCTATTGTTGTTTATGCCATACTCATCCCTGACTCTGGCCCTAGCCTAAAGCCTATCCATTCCAGAAGACCCACAAGTTCCACCTTTTAATTGACCATTTTAATGGTTCTCAGCAGTGGCTGCATTCTTGAACTTTCCCAACACAGGGTCAGATTACCATGCTCCTTTCCACACTTCCTTTGCCCTCCCACTAACTACCTGCTCATCATTTTCCTTAACTATCTGCACCTTTGCAGTGAGATTTAATTTTTCATATGTGAACATCATATCTCTATTGAATTGTAAACTCCATGAAGGTGAGACTTTTTGTAAGCAAGAGAAAATAGAGCAAGGATATAGCATTTAGTCTCACATCTATTTGATATGTGAAGAAAGGAATAGATCAGAAAACTACTAGCAACAGTTTCAGTTAGCATGAAACCCAAAGCTATGACAGGTCTACAAGGGCTTAAATGATAGAACTTAATGGGGCATCTTGATTTTTGTTACTCACCTTGATATGCCCTCAGCTCTATCAAGAGCAAGCAATAAAAACTTTCCACGGTAGGTTGTGTTAGTCATTTAAGATGCCTCAAATGCTTCTGGGAATAAGGCATGATATAATAAAATAAAGGTCAGGGGAAAGGTTGGCAGTCAACTTCTTAAACATGGCTACTGCCGTGGAAAGTAGTATATGGTATAGCAGAATTAACACACCTGGGTTAAAATCCTTTGAAATTTACTGGCATTAGAAACTGGGCAAGTCCTTAACCTCTCTCAGGCAATTTCCCAATCTAATCATGTGGATTAAATATTTACCACTCAGGGTTGCTGTGAAGATTAAATGAGTATTATGTACGTATAGTATATATGCAGTATATATAATATATGTATATGTAGTAATTAGCACACTACCAGAAAGACAATACCTCCTTTAGCATTCATTATTAAAACACTGCCATCAACCCATCATCTTTTCCAAAGCCTATAAAGAAAGTAAGAAAATAAATATTCTCTTCCCTCTTTAAAGATGGCATATCAGGAGTAACTTGCTGAAACCCATTGAGGACTCGGACCTAAAAACAAGATTCCTAATCATAGCACTCAATGTACAGTAAGGTTGTCTTTATGGACAATCTCTTACCTGTTGCAGTGTAAAAAAACATATTAAGAGTCTTGTCACACTTTTTAGAGTAACTGAGTTTTAAGACTCATTAAGAGACTTTCAATTTGATAAAGAAAAAGTGAGAGCCTTAGACACTATAATCAAGCTGGACTCCTATAGAAAAAAAAAAAAACAGCGTTCCACAAAAGATAAAAGAAAAACTGTTCAACCCTTGAAGACATTTGAGACTGTAGCCACTTCCTTTGAAATTCTTCAGCTCATACTATTAGTCCAAAATGGCAGGAATCAAATAACAAAAACAAAACAAACAAAGCCCCAAATGGTAGGAGTCATAAAATAACATGTGGAATGAGCCGAAGAATTATGAACTCTTGGAAATGGAAGAGACCTCTGAAGTCATCTAGCCCAAGTCCCTCCTCACAGTTGAGAAAGCAGACAACAGGAGAGATTCCATGCTATTAGGCTGGTGCAAAAGTAATTGCGGTTCTGCCATTGAAAGCAGTGGTACTTATGGCTGGGTGAGGGTGGTTCACGCCTGTAATCCCAACACTTTGGGAGGCCAAGGTGGGTGGATCACTTGAGGTCAGGAGTTTAAGACCAGCCTGGTCAACATGGTGAAACCCTCTCTGTACCAAAAATACAAAAATTACCCGGGCGTGGTGGCAAATGCCTGTAATCCCAGCTACATGGGAGGCTGATGCAGGAGAACTGCTTGAATCTGGGAGGCAGAGGTTGCAGTGAGCCAAGATCGTGCCACTGCACTCCACCCTGGTGACAGAGCAAGACTGTGTCTCAAAAAAAAAGAGAACAAAAGAAAGTAATTGTACTTTTGCACCAACCTAATACATGTCAAGCTTCTTTTGCCTCTTCACGACTGTCATAATTTCCCCGAGATTTCATTACTTCCCTTGCAGTAAGCAGATCAGTCAGGAACAGGTTCGACTGCCTTATACTATGGGCCCAAACACCAGAAATATCCACAATTCTTGTCCCTGACAGAACACAAATGGGCAATGGCACACATGTTCTTGGACCTGATTAAACCATCAGGTTCCTGAGTACACAGCTGTACAAAGAGTGGACAATGCTGTCTACAAAAGAAATGCACACTTAGAGGATTTTCATATTTCTTCTATAGAAAGAAAGATCCTTATGGGACTACCAAAATTATGTGGAAGTTTCTAGTGGTGATTAGTTTCTAGTGATATTTTATTTCTAGTGGTGTTTTGAGACAGTCTCCTCCCTATTTATCTTCATGATCATACCATGAAGAAAAGCTGAATTAGACTCTGAGAAGAAGAGTATCACATACTAGGAAACCAGTTCCGACAAGTGATTAACATGAAACATTTCCTTGTTAACTGAACCACCCAAATTTCAAATGACTGTTTTCACCCAAGTTCATTCCTAAACTTGAGGCTTTACTCTCCGAGTAAGTTCACTGACTTACATAATTAATACATGCAAATGCTTATGAAAATTTAGGAAGCCACTGAGTGAATAAATACATTCATTTGTAATAAATACGTGATACAGAAATCAAACCATTTTTGGGTGAAATATACTAGCTAGATATAATTATTCCCTTTAATTAGTCCTTGAAGCTTGTCCTAATGCCAATGTTTTGAGAAAATACTAACACTAGGAAATTTATGACTGCAAATGCCAAAAAAAAATGAAGTGAAATTATATTGAATTTTTAAAAGATTTCATGTTTAGAACAAGAGATAATATCAGGGTTCTGCTCTGCTTTAGACAGGAGATCTGAAAATACTGTGGATGCCCCAGCAAAAAGACTATGTCAAAGTACATTAAATTCTTAAGCAAAAGGCAAGAATCAAATCTCAAGCATCTCGAGAGGTAGTAAAATAACTGAAGATATTTAGGATAAAGAAGAAAGAGGCAAAACAGGAGCAGAACAACTAGAGCCTTTAAATAAATACTTGCACAGCAATCAGAAAAGGAACTAGCATTGTTTTAGTTGGTCCTAAGAGAACAAGTTACCAATGATGAAAAGTACAAAAAAACAGACTTTGGTTTAAAAGTAACTCTCTGTTAGCTCAAAAGTCAATAAATATTAACAGTGTGTGAAGGATAAATTTATATAAAATAGCAAAAAAAATGAATCCAAGAAACTTGGGCATATCAAATGAGCCTTTGACAAAACTTTAGGCGCACGTAATCCATGACACTAATCCATTAAGATTGGTGATAGGCCAGGCATGGTGGCTCATGACTGTAATCCCAGCACTTTGGGAGGCCAAGGCAGGAGGACTGCCTGAGTCCAGGAGTTCAAGACCAGATGATGAGTTTTAAGACTCATTAAGAGACTTTCAATTTGATAAAGAAAAAGTGAGAGCCTTAGACACTATAATCAAGCTGGACTCCTATAGAAAAAAAAAACTGGGCAACAGATCTGGGCAACAAAGCGAGACCTCGTCTCTAAAAAAAAAAATAATAATATTAATAATGATATTAGTGATGAGTTATATTACAATAAGTAAAACCAACTTCCAATTTTTTATAATAGAAAGGAAGGCCAGGCACAGTGGCTCACACGTGTAATCCCAGCACTTTGGGAGGCAGAGGTGGGTGGATCATTTAAACTCTGGAGTTCGAGACCAGCCTGGGCAATGTAGTAAAACATTGTCTCTACCAAAAATACAAAAAAATTAGCCAGGCGTGGCAGTGCACACCCGTGGTACCAGTTACTCAGGAGGTTGAGGTGGGAGGATTGCTTGAGCCTAAGAGGGAGAGGCTGCAGTGGGCTGAGATCATACCACTGCACTCCAGCCTGGGCAACAGAGTGAGACCCTGTCTCAAAAAAGAAAAGAAAAAGAAAGAAAAGAAAAAAAGACACAAAGTATGGATAATTCTGAAAGTTATATTTTATAAAGAATAATCTATCCATGATGATTAAGCTACTGCAGAACTGAAGATGAGAAAAGGTAATGGGCTGTCCTAGGTGGTGGCAAGGGAAAAAGGAGTGAAAGAATTTCAGGAAATGGTGGTGATCTGTATCACCCAGATACTGTAATTCTGTATCACCCAGATACAGAACCCAGATACTGTAATTCCAAAGCTAAAAAAAATCCCCTGCCATCCTAGAAAATCTCCACAAATTTAGAAAAGAAAAAAAAGTTGTATTATTCTGTAAACATTGAACTAGACCGGAATGTCACAGGCAATCCACTAATGAGATTGCAAAGAGAGACAAAAATCTCACCTTTTACGTAGCTAAAGCACACGCACATTCTCACGAGATGGAGCTCATAGTACCTGATGATTTATTAGAGACTCTTGGAATACAGTATTAGTAGGATCTACTGTGTCAGTTTAGCTATTTATCCATTAACAATAACAACAGTAGGAAACACATACTGCTTACCACAGGTCAGGCAATATTGTAAACATTTTACATAGATTAACTCATTTCATTCTCACAACACTATGAAGTATATTTATAACCATCCCCATTTTAGAGATGATAACCTAAGGCTTACATCAGTTAGGTTAGCCAATAAGTATCAAAGAATCAGTAAGAGGTTAGATACAAGATTTGAACCCAGATACTGTAATTCCAAAGCTAAAGCTCTTAATCGATCAACTAAATAGCTGTAAAGTAAAATAAACAAAGTCGAAAGCAGGCAGAATGTAGTATAATGAAGAGCCTCAGTGGGGTAAGAGGATAGCAGTTTGGCTGCTCAAAATCACATGAGGTGTTCATAAAAAAAACTTAAATAAATTAAATTAAATAAATCCGTATTGAATCCAAATCCCTGCAGATGGGAGATAACAATTAACTTTTTTTTCTTTTTTCTTTTCTTTTTTTTTTTTAAAGCCCTGGGAAATTTTGTGGCGGAACCAAGTTTGGGAACCTGTGTAATAAAAGATTTCTAAGGGCTCTTCCTGCTTTAACATTCTAGTTGGCACTGTAAACGAATTTCCCAGAAATCAAAGGAGCGAGGGAGGGATCCTAGCTGCAGGAAAACGGCTATGCATTCAGAGTCCACACCGCTTATGCTCCCATTTTACTAAACGGTCCCTCATAGGGGGAGGGATAGAACAGGTAACGGTAGGAAGGATGTGGTGTCCATAAGCAGGCTAAAAAAGCAGACTTTTAAAAAGGCTTTTCTAGCACGATTTGCAGAAAGAACCCTTTCGTGACTATATATACTTGTGGTCATCCGACTGGATTTTGAGGTGGATTCCTCAGATCCGTATCTGGCTAATGATGGATTTCAATATATTTTCTCTAAGCACCCCAAAGCGTTGCACGAAACCTCTAGGTTGGGGCCTGCCCGCCCCGAGGCCAGGTGAATCCGGCTCAGCAGCAGAGGTGTCTGCAATTACACCCTCTAATTCCCTACTATCAGATATGACCCGTTCCGCACATACCTGAGGGTCCTCTGGTAAGATTGATCTCTTCCTCAGCGACCAAATAAACCACTCTTCCGTTCATGTTTTACAGCTCGTCTGGCTGCCTACTCGGGTCAGCTGGAGCTCTGCACAGAAGGTGAATCAATCTCGGCGCTGCGCCCACAGCACAGCAGTTTCGGTTTCAGCAGCCTCGAGACCCGGAAAAGGAAGCCCGAAGGCCTCGGAGCGCTGGGAATGCTGGGAATCGTGGTTCCTACCGCCAACGGATTGCAGTTTCTCACCGGTTCCCAAGGCCCCGCATGAGGTGAGCAAGGGGCAAGTTATTCTCATTTATTTGCCATTGGAAGGAGGTGGGAAGGGGGTGGCTAGTAAAAGTAAGGGACCTAAATAAATTGATATTGTCGAGAAAAAAATTTTAAAAAAATCCCCTGCCATCCTAGAAAATCTCCACAAATTTAGAAAAGAAAAAAAAGTTGTATTATTCTGTAAACATTGAACTAGACCGGAATGTCACAGGCAATCCACTAATGAGATTGCAAAGAGAGACAAAAATCTCACCTTTTACGTAGCTAAAGCACACGCACATTCTCACGTAAGACGTTTTAACATGGTTTGGTATTCAATTTTTGGTAGTTCACCGTTGGAGTGGCCGTCTGTGTTGGTTAATTGCCTTTATCCAAAGGAAAAATAAAACGTTATCTCTGTGACAAACAGGTACTTACGGCTTGGAGCAAGGCGCTTAGGGTAACTCCCGCGAGCGTGGATCATAGGGGCACTGTCTACCTTGATACTTACATTTCAAGGAGTTGGCTCCTGGGACCTGAAGAAAAAGATTCCTGAGTTTTATCTGACAAGAGGCTTATTTAGCTTTTAAAAAGTTACACACACACACACACACGCACACACGCACACACACACGGATTATAATTACAATTTGCTCAAGAAAATTTTTTAAGAACGGGGTGTGGGGGAATGGCTCATCCTTTTGGCAACTGGGAAAATTCAGTCTTTTTAATGTTTTAACTCTTACAATAAGGTTAACGCATGACTTAGGTATAACTTTAGGCCAGTCTTCCTGACTTTTGGAATGAGACATTCCAAACTGAACCTGAATGAAACTTCAGGGGTCAAAAACACAAAAGCCTAAAGAACCAGGAAGGTGACAACCTTGTGAAGCAACCTGGAGTTAGACCACAGGGATTGGTGGGGATCTTAGAGGAGTAGAAAGTGCAAGGCCAATACAAAGACATTCAAATTTATAGGAAAAAACCAAAGCAGCAGCAACTATGTTTACCAAACAGAAGGAGATAGAGGCAGATTCGGCAGGAAGGCCTCTTATTTGCTCACTCTGAGAGAAGTTAAGATGGAATAGTGGAGGCCAGGCGCAGTGGTTCACGCCTGTAATCCCAGCACTTTGGGAGGCTGAGGCAGGTAGATCACCTGAGGTCAGAAGTTCAAGACCAGCCTGTTCCACATGGTGAAACCCCGTCTCTACTAAATATACAAAAAATTAGCTAGGCGTGGTGGCGGACGCCTATAATCCCAGCTACTTGGGGGGCTGAGGCAGGAGAATCGCTTGAACCTGGGAGGCGGAGGTTGCAGTGAGCCCAGATTGTGCCATTGTGCTCCAGCCTGGGCAACAAGACCAAAACTTCGTCTCCAAAAAAAAAAGATGGGACAGTGGAAATAACACAGATTATGACTTACAACCTGGGCTCAGGTTTCCATTCCATTCCCTTAAACTTGTCTGTCTTTCAGCAAGGAATCCTACATCTCTGAACTCTGTTTCCCCATCTTAAAATGGGATTGATAGTAGCTCTTTATATGTTGGTTGGATGAGTGAATAAAATTATCATTATAAAAGGCAGAGAATGATAAATAAAAAAAGTAAAATATAAATAAATGACATTGGGGGCTGGGTGCCATGACTCACACCTATAATCCCAGCACTTTGGGAGGCCGAGGTGGGAGAATCACTTGAGGCCAGGAGTTCAAGAGCAGCCTGGCCAACATGGTAAAACCCCATCTCTACTAAAAATGCAAAAAAATTAGCCAGGTGTGGTGGTGCGGGCCTGTGGTCCCAGCTTCATGGGAGGCTGAAGCAGGAGAATCGCTTGAACTCAGAAGGCAGAGGTTGCAGTGAGCAGAGATCATGCCACTGCACTCCAGCCTGGGTGTCAGAGCGAGACTCCATCTCAAAAAATAAAGAAAGAAAATAAAATAAATGACATTGGAATGCCAAGAGAGAAAAGATCAAATAGAAATGGGGGAAAATCAAGAAGTCATCAATGAGGAGATTTGTAAGGAAAAAAAACACAAGGTTTCTTTTAGACCACTGTGGGGGTGGGGGTCGGGGAATCACCTCTCAGTACCTGGGAAAATTGTCCTTTTCATCTGGGCACACAGCTTCAAACGAAATACGTAGGGCAGTGAAAGAAAAAAGTATCCTCAACAAGTTGAGGAAATACTGGTAGTAAGTAGAGTGAGAGATGGGGTGTGTAAATTGCCTTTATTCCCTAATAGAAGTATGGGAACAATGGTGTCAGAGGCTTTTGAACTGGAGCAACTCCATCTTGAATAGGAACTGGATAAAATAAGGCTGAGACCTACTGGGCTGCATCCCCAGGAGGTTAGGCATTCTAAGTCACAGGATGAGATAGGTCAGCACAAGGTACAGGTCACAAAGACCTTGCTAATAAAAGAATGTGGTAAAGAAGCCAGCCAAAACCCACCAAAACCAAGATGGCGATTCAAGTGGCCTCTGGTCATCCTCACTGCTCATCATATGCTAATTATAATGCATTAGCATGCTAAAAGACACCCCTACCAGTGCCCTGACAGTTTACAAATGCCATGGCAACATCAGGAAGTTACCCTATATGGTCTGAAAAGGGGAGGAACCCTCAGTTCCAGAAATAGCCCACCCATTTCCCCTAAAACTCATGAATAATCCACCCCTTGTTTAGCGTATAATCAAGAAATAACCATAAAAATAGCAAACCAGCAGCCCTCGGGGCTGCTCTGCCTACGGAGTAGCCATTCTTTATTCCTTTACTTTCTTCTTAAACTTGCTTTCACTTTACTGTATGGACTTGCCCCAAATTCTTTCTTTCACAAGTTTAAAGAACCCTCTGTTGGGGTCTGGATCAGGATCCCTTTCCAGTAACAACAGAAGAACAAGGAAGCTAGCTGGGCATGGTGATATGCTTGTAGTCCCAGTTACTCTAGAGGCTGAGGCGGGAGGATCATTTGAACTCAGGGGTTTGAGGCTGCAGTGAGGTATGATTGAAGCACTGCACTCTAGCCTTGGTAACAGAGCAAGACCCCATCTCTATTAAAAAATAATAAAAGTAAATAAATTTAAAAAATAACCAATGAGGGAGCTTTAATATGTAGGAAAGCAAATGACAGAGAAAATGAGATTCTACTCAGAGGAAACAATTGAGAAAAATTACAAAATCAGGCTGGGCGCAGTGTCTTGCCCCTGGTGTGTAGCCTCTACTTCATGGTCCAAGATGCTTAAAATGGATTTGGAACTTCATCATATCTACATTTCAGGAAGGTAATGAAGGAAAGGCAAAGAAGACCTGGAAATGTCACAGACTTCTTGTAATCTCAGGGATGGAAATGTGCCAACCATAAAAATCAGGGTTATTATTATCAACTGAAAATGGGAGAATGGATATTGGGATGCCATTGGTAGTCTCTGACACAAGAAGTGACACTTTCTGTCTGAACTAACCTTTCTGTTTATGACCTTGAGTTATGTAAAAAATATGGAACGAAGTGGCAACTTCAGTCTATCATTCACAAAATTAGTGGAAACCTTGCCTCACCTTAATCACACCTTGCTCTATTTTTGCACACTTCCTGTCATATATTCACTTTGTCTTTCTAATCTCTCTTGTCTGCTTCAGTCCCCTCCTACTTCAGGATTTTATTCTATCAGCCTCTTTGATGACCAACTCATGAATATGTTTGTATTTGAGACTCATCCACCTCTCCTTTGACATAGCATTTGTTCCAACTTTTTGCCCTTACCTATTTAGTTTCAAATTCCTGCATATTTTATGTTTTCTATGCTTCCTTAGGTGATGAAATTCTTTTCTGATTGACAAACTTTTTTCTTTATTGTATTATTATTACATTTAATCAGATGATATTAGTTTGTTAGTGTTACTGTAACTAATACTAGAGACTGTGTAATTTAAACAATGGAAATTTATTTTTTCACAGCTGTGGAATCTGGAAGTCCAAGATCAGGGTGCTGGTAGAGTTGGTTTCCTCAGAGGCTTCTCTCCTTGGCTTGCAGATGGCCATCTTGTACCTCTGTCTTCACATGGTCTTTCCTCTGTGTGCACACATGTCTGTTTCCAAATTTCCTCTTCTTATAAGGACACCATTCATATTAGATTAGGGCCCATCCTAAGGACCACATTTTAACTTACTTACCTCTTTAAAGACCTTTTCTCCAAATATGGTTACATTCTGAGGTACTTCAGCAGATGAATTTTGCAGGCATACAACACAGCCCATAGCACAGATTCCAGTGAAGTGACAACCTTTGGCATTGCATATCTCTGCTCTGGCCCATTACATGTTGATTTTAAAGTTTAGACCTGATAGCAGTATCATTGCTTTAATTTTCAAGTTCTTGCAGAAAGTTGCACTGCTGACCCCAGCTATTGATGACAGCAGATATCCACAAAGCATTTACAATTATTTTATCTTCTATTCTCCTTTTTGATTGGTACTCTTTATTCTTCTGTATATGTATGCTATCTTTATAAGAAGTCTAATTCAGACCCCTGGCTGTAATGCCATTAATATGCCAGCTGTCATGTCTCTTCACTGAGCTTCAGTCTTGTGTAACCCAGCTGTCTACCTGACATCTCAAAATTTAGATGCCTAGCAGGCATCTTAAATTATGATAAAATGAGAATTCCTAACCCTTATACCCCTAAACTGATACCTCCCTTAGCTGTTCCCCTTCCTTGAGTAACTCAGTTTACTCAGTTCATATCTTAAGAACAGCTTTTGATTCCTTTCTTTCCCTTGCATTCTACATTCAACCCATCAAAAGTATACTTGTTGCTATGTATGAAATACAGTCTGTCTGACCATCTCTGATACTACCAGCTTATTACAAACCACAAGTATGTATTGCCACTACTTCTACTGTTCTTTCTGAAAGTTTTTTCTGCTGCTCACTCGATACCTCCCATCTATTCTTCCCTCAGCTGGAGCAACCTTACAAAGATGTAAATCAGATCATGTCATGCCCCAATCTAAATCTTTCAGTCATTTCCATCTCATGTAGAAAAAAAATCAATATCCTTAACATTGCCTCTAAGACCAGATAATCTGCCTTTGTCAAGCTCCCTAACTCATCTACTACCACAACCCCCTTCCCTCACTCATTACATCTACACTGAACTTTCTTCTGTTTCTCAAACAAATACCTTTGATTCAGTTTAGATCTTTGCATTTGCTGTGCCATCTGCCCCACTGCTTCTTGTTCACTGCTTTATCTCCAGTACCTATAAGAGTTGCCAACACAAACTTGGCTTTCTTTTTGTTTATTTTTTTAAATTATTTTTTGTAGCAATAGGGTCTTGCTGCATTGCCCAGGCCAATCTAAAACTCCTGGCCTCAGGCAATCCTCCTGCCTCAGACCCCCGCAAAGGGCTGGGATTATGGGTATAAGCCATCGTGTCTGGCCTTATAATAGGCTTTGAATGAATGAATGAATTTTAGTGATGATGAAACTTAAACTCAGTCACTTGCTAAAGGTCACACTGCAGTTGTCATTTGCTGTCTCATCACCTGCTGTAGTCACTAGTGTACTAGTTCTACTGCCTGAATTCCTCTCAGCTGTTCTCACTGACATTGCTGATGTGCTCAAAATGAGTCACATACACCAGTGGAACGGAAGAGAAAACCCAGAAGTAAACCCATATATCTACAAAGGACTAATTTTTTGACAAAGGTGCCAAGAACATACATTGGAGAAAAGACAGTCTCATCAATAAATGGTGCTAGGAAAACTGGATGTCCATATGCAGAAGAATGAAACTAGACCCTCTGTCTCTCAACATATACAAAAATTTAAAAAATGGATTAAAGGCCGGGCGCGGTGGCTCACGCCTGTAATCCCAGCTCTCAGGGAGGCAGAGGCAGGAGGATAGCTTGAACCCAGGAGTTCGAGACCTGCCTGGGTAATATAGCGAGACCCCGTTCTCCACAAAAAGGGGGAAAAAAAAAGACAAAAAAAATGGATTAAAGACTTATATCTAGGACCTCAAACTATGAAACTACTACAAGAAAATATTGGGGGAAACTCTACAGGACACTGCTCAGGGCAAAAACTTCTTGAGTCATACCCCAAAAGCACAGGCAATCAAAGCAAAAATGGACAAACAGGATCACATCAAGTTAAAAACCTTCTGCAAAACAAAGGAAACTATCAACAAAATGAAGAGACAACCCATGGAATGGAAGAAAATATTTTCAAACCACTCATATGACAAAGGATTAATAACCAGAATATGTAAGGAGCTCAAAACAACTCTATAGGGAAAAAATATAATATTTCTATTTTAAAAATGGGCAAAATATCTGAATAGACCTTTCTCAAAAGAAGACATACTAATGGCAAACAGGTATATGAAAAGATGCTCAACATCATCAGTCATCAGCAAATCGAAACTGTAATAAGATATCTTTTTATCCCAGTTAAAATAGCTTTTATCCAAAAGACAGGCAATAACAAATCCTGGCAAGGATGTGGAGGAAAGGGAACCCTTGTACACTGCTGGCATGAATGTAAATTAGTACAACCACTATGGAGAAGAGTTTGGAGGTTCTTCAACAAACTGAAGGCGAGTTACCGTAAAATCCACTAATCCCACTGGTAGGTATTTAGCCAAAGGAAATGAAATCAGTATATCAGAGATGTCTGCACTCCTGTGTTTATTGTAGCACTATTCATAATAGCCAACATTTGGAAGCAACCTAGTGTCCCTCAACAGACGAATGGATAAGGAAAATAGTACTCCATTGTGTATATGTATTACACAACTCCTGGTCTCTATGGAACTTTCATGGTGTGCTACGTTGTGTCAGATGGCTGGTAAATGAAGTTCGTTGTCCCCTTTGGACCTGGCCCTGTTTATCATAATAGATGGATCCCCGGGTTTCTCAGAGGGGCATCTGCAAAGTTCTGGTGTGGCCAGATCAAAGGCGGCCTGCTTGATCATCCTGAACTTCCTTCTTGACCTCCTGGGGTGAGGGCTCAGATTTCTCCCTTTGGGGTGTAGCCTGGGCATATCGTCATCTGAGTCTGGCTGCTCAGGGCCCAACCTTGGTAAAGGGGAGTAGATTGGGGTATATGGAGGAGGAATTTCTATCTCCTCTGGTGATTCCTGCAATACTAGTTTTTCCTGTTGCTTTCCCTTTGTCTCTGTAGCTGACAGCAAAACTGATTTTCTTTTTTTTATCTTAGGCTCAGCTTGAGCTACCAGCGTTTTGCAATAAGCTGCCAGGCAGGGCTGCAGCCGTGCAGGTCAAATTTGGACTATATTTAGCCATGAGTCAATGTTAGGAAATTGGTCTGAATGCCCTGGCTGTCCTCCAATCCCAGTGATCTTAATATACAGCCAATTGTTTCCCTATCTATAGTTCCTTCGGCCAGCCATCTGACACTAAAAAAGGGCCACTCTATTACACAGAGAGTTCTCAACCTCTTGGGTGTCAACTTGATCCCATAATCTCCTGCATAACCTTTCCTGAAGTTCTTTAACATACATTCTAATGGGGTGGGTTTTGACGACTTCCCTCCCATTTCCTCCCAGTTATGGCACAATTCACTCACTCTTTTACTTTCGCTTCAGACTAATTAGACCATCCCCCTCGTGGGAGTATTTCAGATGCCACTTAGCTTAGCATCGGAAGGTTTGTATAAACCCCAGACCCGGACCCCACAATTACTAAATTGTGGGGCACTTCCATAAGCCGTATGTGGTAGCCCCGAAAGAAGTTTGCCACTAGTATTGGTCGGTCCCACACTTCACTCGGGGCGTATGGTCTATGCTAAGAAACCTGCGGCCCCACACACTTCACTCCCCACATAGGTTCCTTTTGAAACCACCTCTTTCACACGCATTCACACACCTCCCCGCTCCCAGTTTCTCTTTCCTGGTTGGGGTGTAGGTTTCTTCCTAATTAGAGAGCCACTCTCACGTCCTGGGTCGGAGTACTAGGTACACCCCAGGAGGTGATCAGGCTCCCCTTCCGTCCTTATGGGATGGGTCCTGCCTCAGGCCCAAACCTTACCATGCTCCTATAATGCGCTATCCCTGGAATTGTCCTGTAGCCCCTTAGGTTCTATTGCGCTGTCAGGGAGGGGCCCCGAGTCGTGGGAGAGCAGCTTCCTTCTCCGGGTTTGAGATACCCCGGTGGCATGTGAGGTCACGGGTCTCCCCCAGCCCGGGGCCCTAGACCCACAGGCAAAGGAGACAGCAAACCTGTCATCTCCACTCCTGGCCAGCTCGCCAAAATGTTGTGGGAATCAGGAGACCAGAGAGAGCAATGGGTGGAACAGGAGGATTTTATTAGGTGGTCACCGACTCAGCGGATTCATATCCAAAGGCTGAGCACCAAACAAAGACAGGACTTGACTTTTATACATATATCTGAAAAGGGCATGAAACCCATAAGGTGGGTAAGCAAGCTTACAGAAGCAGAACAAAGGCAGTTCATGAAACAGTGACAGGTTTTACAACTCAGGCATGTCTTGTGACCATTGCCATACTGCACAGCTAGAAAACAGGAACTTACAAAATCCTTGCAAACTTGCAGAAATAGTTACAAATGTAGTTGTGGGAGCAGATCAAAGGATAATGGTATAGGGAAAGAATTTCAAAGGGGGAAACTGGTAAGAACAACTTGTTTTTCTTATCCTTGCTCTGGGTTGGGGAGGTGTTGGGAGAGTCTCTGGAGCTCATTCCTTTGGGCTCTGGCTTTTCAGATAGTATTATCAAGGCCCCACTAGGGCTCTGCCTATTGTTGGCATTGGAGTGAGTCAGCCAAGTACAGGAGTACTTGTTTTTCCCTTTACTTATTTTTCTTTTTACATTTTCTGCTTCATTAACTCACATGATCACAAGGTCATCAGCAGGCTAGGGGCAAGGAGAGCCAGTCCACGTTGTAGAACTGAAGAACTTGGAGTCTGATATTCAAGGGCAGGAAGCATCCAGCACAGGAAGATGGAGGCTAGGCCAGTCTCTCTTTTCACAATTTTCTGCCTGCTTATATTCTAGCTGGGCTGGCAGCTAATTAGATTGTGCCCACCCAGATTAAGTGTGGGTCTGCCTTTCCCAGCCCACTGAGTCAAACATTAATCTCCTTTGGCAAAACCCTCACAAACACACCCAGGATCAATTCTTTGTATCCTTCAATCCAATCAAGTTCACACTCAATACTAACCATCACACCACTATTTTCTCTTCACAGGATATGAGACTTTACAGCCTGGTAAAAATGAGCTATTGCAACCTACACATCTAGAAATAAGCCATCTTAACCATGAGAGATCACATGAAACAAGACCAGAGACTCATTTCCTTGTAAAATGCTTTCTCCAAAGGTTTTTTAAAAAGAAAAGGGGGGAAATGTGAAAGGAAAATATCTTGGGCCCCCTCAAGCTGGGAACCACTGAGGGCAAATCTGTCTCCCATTCTATTCAAAGTCATCTCTGTGGTCACAAAGATAGATGCATATTTTGATTGCCTCCTTTGAAAATACCAGAAACTCAAAAAAATGCAACCATCTATCTCTCACCTACCTGTGACCTGGAAGCCCCCAGTTGCGGGTGGGGGGGGGCTTGCTTTGAGTTGTCTCCACCTTTCTGGATGGAACTGATGTGCATATATTGATTGATGTCTCATGTCTCCCTAAAATGTATAAAACCAAGCTGTGCTTCAAGCACATGTCTTCAGGACGTCCCGAGGCTGTGTCATGGCTGCATCCTCAACCATGGCCAGATAAACTTTCTAAATTAACTGAGACCTGTCTCAAATTTTGGGGGTTCAGAATCCATAAGTCTCTTTTTATTTCTTGATGATTAAAGTCACATTTACTAAAAGGCATTATAGCTTTTATTTTTTCTTCAAAAATATTTGATCCTAGTGTTTATCCTTCTTTAAGTCAATTAATTAGAGCTCTTTTTAAAAATAGACATCACACACTACCCCTATATAACCACACAGATAAGCAGAAGCAGATCCAGTAGTTATCAGATTTTCAGTTCTGCAATCTCCTAATTGAACTGTTCACCTCTGAGTGGTCCCTTTAAGAGCATGGCTAGGAAAGCATGCAGTTTCTAGGGCCTACAAAACAGGTATAGCTGGAAGACAAAATCAGATTTTGAGAGGGATTCATCTGCCTCCAATTCCTAGGGCTCCATGAGGAAAACAGGGGTCTCTCCCAAAATGGAATCTGTGGCACCTTTTCTGTTTTTCCCAAGAAGCCCCAGGCCATCAGAAATTATTTTAGGGCCTCTCATGCATGCCTTAAGGGTGGCAAGACAAAATGGAGAAAAAGAATTCACCTGACTGAGAAAAAAAACTTTCCAGCAAAACAAGATCCAAGAAGAGAAAAACATAAAGGCCTTTTAAATATACCTAGAACTTGGAGATCCACTTTTAGTTAAGATGAACACTCTTTAAGAAAGTCCTTTTAAATCCCTTATTATGCAACTTTGGCCATGCCAAGCAGTCAATATTTCTAACTTTTGAACTTTATGAAACGTAACTTCCCAGGTGCTCACAGAAAGGAAAATTCAAGGTGGTTCATGGAAGGGAAGAGAATCAACAAATGGTAAAGGTCACACAGATATCAAACCAGAAAGGACTCATTCCCTAAGCCAGGATTGAACCTGGGCCACCGTTGTAAATGGCAGAGGCTAAAACAAAGCACTGCCACATGGTTACAAGTCATGCTTCTAAGTACCTAAAATATGATGGAGGCCTTCAGCAAAGTTTGCCACTGATCAGTTTTCCAGGCTGGCTCGAGCAGAAGGCCTATGGAGTCATAGGCCTACATCGCATCCTAAGGTACCTCTTTCTTAGAGAACCGTATAGAGAGGCATGCAAAGCACACCAGATTGGCTACAGCTTAAGACCAACCTCCCGAATCCTTTTTCGTAATTAAAACTTTACAGAGAATATAAACAGTGATCCTTATCATTCCCTTTACCAGTTTGCACAGGGAAAGGGGGAGCCAAAAGCTCAACTGGTTAAAAAAAAAACCCTCTTAACCTTTTGCCAGCATGTCAGGCTTCTGTGTTCCCTCCCCACTGAGCTCAATCCCAAGACAACTAGTGTAAGGCTTGGGAAGTTAACTTTTCCCAGTTTGGAGGCTACATCTGAGGGGAGTGTCCTGCAGCATGGGGACACAAGCATCCATCTGTGAACAGAGGACAGAGGAGGAAAAAGGAAAAATATGGCATTTTTTAAAAGGAGCCCCAGGACTCAGGATGCATTCAGGGAGGTACAGACTGAAGATGAATGGCTACTCATCTAGAAAGAGGGGAGCAAGGTGTCCCTGGTTCCCTTCTCTTCCTAGCAAATACCCAGGGTATATGAGGTAGAGAAAACAAGGCATGTCTCTTTCTTTCTTCCATCCTTATGTTTCTGAGTTCCAGCAACCACAACAGGTTACCACCCATGGGTATCAAAGCAGCTTTCACCCATGTTAACAGAGGGGTCTAGGGGGTGGAATTATCTTCTCTTACCCACATATGCCCTATCTCCCCTGCTGTCAGTAGCCTTTGAGTTCCTGAACTTGGAATTGAGTTTGGGTAAAAAATGTTTCTGGGGTGTTGAATTGCATGGACTCCTTATAAGCTGAATGCTAAGGTGAAGCTGTGGATTTGAGTCCTTCTCCAACAAGGGATAGAAAAGAGTGTCTTTGAATTGGGGTCCCAATCTAGTAAAACATCTTCTGAAAGAGAAAAAAAAAAAGCCTTTCACATAAAAGTTAACTTCTGACCTGGTAGAGAAAGGAAAAAATAACCTAAATGCTGGGCTGTGTTAATTGCTGAAAAAATGGAGAAAAGAAAAAGATGCCTGGGGAAGAAACCTCTTATTCTTATGCAAATGAGTTTCTTCAACTGGGAGAGAAACTTTTAATTGCTGTTTCTTCCCTGGGGCTTGGACTGAGCTGGACCCCTTGGCCAGGGGAGGGGAAGACTCCATGGGTATGTGACAGGAACGCTGGCCAGCTGTTGGTGCAGGGCATGGGACCCTGAGGCTGCCTTGGGGCCCGGGCAATTTCCTCTACCCTCAGAAGAAGTGTGAGGACAAAAAGGCTCAGAAATGAAAGGGAAAGAGATTTTTGGGTCCGCACTTTACTCACCCCTCCTCATGTCCCTCTACGGGCTACCAAATGATGCAGGATTTTTTGCTCCTTAGTTCAGCTGAAATCCAGGTTTCTGTCTCACAACCAGGAAAAATTAGGCACTTGGACAAATTGAAGGATGAGGAGGGTAGATCTATTAGGCAAAAACAAAGCTCAGCAAAGAAAGAAGGGGTCCCGCCAACATGCTACCACCTCACAGATCGAAGACCAGGCCACTTCACACAAGCTGAAGAGGCTGAGCCCCTCCCCCAGCATAAGATGTGAATTCCTGATGGCTCCACCCCATTCTTCCAGTGAATATACGGGCCCCCAGTTCATTGTGAGCCTGCTCAGGCAAGACCATGGGCAGTTTCCCTTATCTGCCTCCTGCATCTATCAGCTCTATCTTTCCTAATAGATGGATCCAAGTCTCACCATTGTCATCTTCTCAGAATTCTCCTTTTTATCCTTCCTTACACAAAATGTAGTGTGCCACATATACTTCTCTTAATCTTGTTTTTTAAACTTACTGACCCTGGAAATCATTGAATATTAATGTAAAGAGATAATCCTTTTTCATTTATGACTGCATATTATTCATGATGTAGAAGCATTGCTGTTTACTTCATAGCTTTCCAATGATGGAATTAGAATTGTACACAAAGCTTTGGTAGTACACATTATCCCACAATAAACAATTTTGTACAGATCTGATTTGATCTCTTTGGAATGTAACCGTTTATATTAACACCTCCCAAAAAATGACATACTTAGGTATAAATCTAACAAAACATTTGGTATTAACTATTTCTCTATGTTCAAGTTTGCTGATTTTTTTTCTCTATTCTCTATCCTGCTGTTGAGTCATCCAGTGAGTTTGGATTTGGTTATTGTACTTTTCAGTTCTAAAATTTCTATTATTTTCATCTTTATATTTTATATTTCTTTCCTGAGACTTTCTCATTTTTTTGCTCCAAGTTTCTATTTTTTTCATTTTAGTCATATTTGTAATTGCTCATTGAAGCAGTTCATGATGGCTGTCTCAAAATGCTTATCTTTTTGTTCTATGTCTGTTGACATTAAAATGTTATAGGCTTCTCCAGATTGCTTGAGGTTAAAAGAAAACTCACGTATTCACCACCATGTTATTCCTTAGCTCCCAGGGTAGGTAGCTTCTCTGCATGATTTTCTCTACCTTTCTTAACCTTCTTATGTTTGTTTTCTATTTAAAATACAGTGTTTTTACTTGCACAATAAGTCCTCACATCAGCAATAGGTTCTCAGAAACTGTGACTTTAACAATGCAAAGTAACATACAACAAAACAAATTTTTATTTGTCTCATCAGTGTTATAATGAAACACATTGGACAAAACAATGTTATTTCAGTACCTACTGCACATTGTTTCACCTAAAGTTGCAGTTTCCAAGAACCTATTCATGACATTGAGGACTTACTGTACTTACTAGGAGTAATAGGAAGAAATGTGTCTGTTCTATCTCTTCTGGAACCAGAAGTTCTTAGTGGTGATTCTACAAAGAAATAAATGTTGTCTGGGTACTTGTAATCCTAGCACTTTGGGAGGCCAGATCACTTGAGCCCAGGAGTTTGAGACCAGCCTGACCAACATGGAGAAACCCTATCTCAGCTGCACTCCAGCCTGGGTGATAGAGTGAGACCCTGTCAAAAAAAAAAAAGAAGAAGAAGAAGAAGAAATAAATGTTATTCCTTCTTACAGCTAGAGAGATCAAGCCAAGCTGCTTTCAGAAGCTTTCATTCTTTTCCTACCTGTAGATCTTGCAGGTTACTATTCTGTCAAAGCAGGCATTCTATTCTTCCTCAGTTATCTTTCTCCCTGCATAGGGTTTCTTTGCTCTGCTTACTAGTGCTACTGGCTTGCTACTAAGCTTTTTCCATGATTGAATGTATGTGGTTTCCTCTACTTTCATTTTTTGGGGCTACGTATACTTAATTGTAAGTGATGTCTGGTATAAAAGCAGAGGTTATCCACTGAGTCCAGCGGAAGACAAACCTCTTTGTATCTACCCCTCCTAAGGCAGAAGTGTCTCCAGTTTTGCCTACATGAGCAAAACAGTTTATGAGAACGAACCTCTTCAGATTTCTAAAGAAACCAGCATAAATAGTAGAATCTTTTCCAGCAGGAAATGGAAGAGGACTGTAATTAAAACTGCTTCTAATTGATGGTTATCTCATGAGGCTCTGATTCTACCAGGTAAATTAAGAGTTGACAAGAATCTAAAACAGAAACTCCCAAAGTTAGAGTTAATATTTTATTAAATTAGTCCTTATCCTATGTAGTTTTTATATATTGAACTCACCTTATTGATTATATATTTTAACAAACACTATACCATAAATTCTCCACCAACCATTTTGAGCATATTTTTCTCCAAAACATTACAGTCTAATAGAAGATGCAATTTTTAAAACTCATGTATAAAACAGAAAATAGCAAGGATATAAATTTTGTCACTCAAAAATGTATTGCATATTATAGTTATAAAGAGAGTTATAGGATGTTAATGTTTTCTGGATTATTTAGGAAAGATTTGATAATGGAAGTGGAATTTGATCTTGCCCTAGAAAGTTACCATAATTCAGTTCAATGAGAAAAATGATTAGACAGTCTAGACCAGTGCAGTGGGAGGAGCAAAATTACGAACCTGTGCTATCAGGGTTCATAGACTGGAGGTGAGGAAACAACCCAATTCCAACTGTATTGAATTTGGAAATGAGTATAGAAATGGCAGGATGAGAGCAAGATATTCTTGAGAGTCTATTATTATTTCTGTAGAATTGAAAGTTCCTTGTTGCTAAGTAGCTAAATCTAGAATTTAGTCACCTGAGAGACAAAAGGGAGAGGGCTTATGTTTCCCTTTGCTCTGTGGCCTCAGCTACAAACCATTGATAAAGGGTGGTATAAACCATCTACACAGAAATGGCCGTGGAAACTACTGTTTCTTCTGATGGTAAGTCATCAAGTTTGGTTCTATGCATAATTTGGTATCCAGAGTAGTCCACTGGATGCTGTGAAGTCTCTGAATTTTTGTTTTGTTTTCATTTTTAAAGATATGAGTGACTTGAGCATGGGTGTAGGTAGGGTGATGAACTATTCCAGTTGGGTTGGGACTGAGGGGATTGCTGGGTGCAGGACTTTCAGTTTTAAAACCAGGACTGTCCTGGGAAAATCAGGATGAGGTAGTCACCCCAATTGCCAGTGAGGAATAGATAAAGTAGTAGAAGATGAAGATGCAGTTGAGAGTAGGGAAAATTGACAGAAACAGTCCTCAAGTAGGTGGGAGAGATGATCTGGAACTATGAGGGGCTAATGAGACTAGAGAGGGAGTAAGGTAGAGAACAGGTAGATGTAGGTGGATTCAGACGGTGAAAGGCCTAGAAACCATTTTGTCTTTGAATTTGATATATATATATATATCTCATACTCCAGAGAAAGAAATCCATTTTATATTGTGACACTGTGGCCTTACACACACTTACACCCAAATATTTGGCACTGTGTGTTCAAGAGTTGCTAAGGATCTTCTAGGGATGCCTTCTGATATTTCTGTTCTATTCCTTTAAGGAAAACAACTGCAGGCTATAACCAGCTGAATTACTTTCATGACTCTAATGGGACAGATATTAGTGACAGACAGATAGGAAAACAGTGCTTTAGGGCATTGGAATAAGAGGGAAGATAGGTAGAGAGGGGTCTTGATGAATTTGAAATAGCTGTGGGGAAAGGAAGAGTTTATCAAACATGAATAAGTGGGCTGTTGGCTCACTTGACAGTCCACTGATGCTAGAGGACATGGGTTTAGAGTGGCACCACCTCACAGTATCCCTGGTAGAATGATGGTACTTCAGGAGCTTTGGTCTCTGTAAGTCCTAGGAATGAAGACAGTGAATCTGGCCTGCAGATATTTTTGAAGTTATTCTCCTGTTATTGCCTGCTCTCATGCTGAGCTCCAAGAAAAAGAATAATATGATACGAGTTTATGTAGCTTATCAGTCCTTTCCACAACATTATATCTTTGATTAGTGCTTCCCATTTTCAATCCTCCCAACCACAACAACTGTCACTCCATAATAAGCAGAAAACATATCAAGAGAAATACCAAGAGCAAATCTGGCAGTTAGAATTTCCTCCCAATTCAGAGATCTTTGTTCTTAGAAGTTTTGTCTATGAACTTTGCTTTTCTCTTCCATGCTACTTACACCTCGTGGAATAAGGTGCCTAACTTGCAGCAGTGAAAACCGCCCGGATGAATCCAGCCTCTTTAGGCAATTTGATGGCAAGGATAATGTTCAGACTGAAACAAGTTTTCCCCATCTTCCAGCATCCACATAGCCAATCTAGGACAAGAAAAGAAAAAAACCTTAAATACTTTATATTAGAAAGGAAAGGTACTTGGTTAACTAACTCTACTGTGATTGAGAGACAATGAGAATGGATTTTCAGCTACTGGCACTATACATAAATGATGAAACTCAGAATATTAAGGAGGTGCGAATGCAATATCCAGGAGAATAAAGAAAACAGCAATGTGGCATAGAAAGTTTTAAAATATCTACTGGATTTTATATCTCTATTCCTTAGGCTGGGGATCCAGGACAAGCCATTTCAGTTTTGATTTCTATATTCTCTTTTTAAGCCTTTCACAAACACATTGGCTTTGGGATTTTTTTTTTTTTTTCCAGAGTAGCATTGGTGGCTTTGATGTAGGAGTGGAGAAAGTATGTGAAGATTTAATGCAGTTCCTGCCCATCCCCCACCCCCCAACAATCTCTGTCACAGTTAGGACTTTAGAGAATTAAAGATGTTGGCATACAGTGCTTGAAGGGATTAAACTGGTAGCAGAGCTTGAATGGATTGGAAGACAAGAACATTGAGTGAAATGGGAGACGATGAAAGAAAAGTGGGTTCTCTTTGAGTTTGAGAAACAGGTATAGCAGAAGTAAGGGGGAGAGCGGGGAGAACTAAAATTGTTGGTTAATTGCTTAGGGTATATGAAATTGTGTGTTGACAAGGTATACATTATGACTATGAGTGGGTGGGCTGAATTACACTGAAGATGAATTGAAGAGGTAAAAAAAAAAAAAAAAAACTTAAAAAAACCCTGTCTTGTTTTCAGATGGGTTGTCTATATACTTGCTAATAGTACTTTAAGATGAGGGTAGGATTTTTGGTGGAAAATAATTTTATTAGTTAGGGGCCAGAGCCTTTCAGTTTTGTCCAAGTGTGATAAGGGTGGTTGAAGACACATCTGAAAAATAGTGTAGTCAGATATTGCAGGATAAATGATTTGGTGTTGATGTTGTGGGCTGTGGAGAACAGGAACTCTGGACCTTGTGGTACATGTGACTTCTGAGGATGGGGTTTCTCAAGAGGAAGCCTTTAGGCAAGCAGTAAATTCTATTAAAGCTCAGGTTTAATAAGGTAAGTAGATGTAGGGAGCTTTCTGTGAAGAGGTTCAGGATGGAGTTGGTTCATTCTCTGTCTCGCTCTTTCTCTCTCTCTCTCTTTCTTTCTCTCCCTCCTTTTGTCTTTAAAGGAAGACTCTGGAAAGCACAAGGGAAGTTGTAAGAGGAGAATATAAGGAAACTTGAATCAGGGCAAAGAAAGCGTTGATTAGAAATGGATTCAAAATCCAGGAGATGATTGGTGTTGAGTCAGGCATGTTCATTTTTATATCTTCTATGTAAGTCTTCTTAGATTAGCTTGATTTAAATGCTTTTCCTTTTTGTTCTTATAAGAAATGGCACCTACCTTCATCAATACATTGATCACAGTCAGAGATGAAACTAAGTTTTTGGGCCTGATGCACCTACAGGATGAGGGCCCACTTCGAGAAAAACAATACCAAGTTACAATTGCAGAAAATAAGTATGAAAATGAGGATCTGTTTAGCCTAAGAAAGAAGCTGCAACAAATTATAAATATTAAAAGGTTGAAAACGCCATAAACATCACAAAATTTAATCCCCTCATATTTATACTAATCAACTTCCTGACTCACTTCCTTGATACCTTTTCCCTACAGTTTTCAAATTGCTTCTTATTTAATTGCCTCCCTTAAAAGAATTATTTTGTTATGATTTCTATAGCAAGAACTGAAAGGCATTTGCCTTTCTCTAGTATGTTTAATAGAAATTTAGTGTGTATTATTAATAGTTTAGAAAAGAAAATTCAGCTTCACAGCTTGTTATTGGTAATGAGATAAATAATTAAATTTACTATTGTCAAATTTTAGAAAACCTTTATTAAGTCTTTTATGTGTGCGATGTAATATTTCAGGGTGTTTGAGATTTTTCTTGTATAGTGACTAATTTTGATTACTTATAATCATATGACTTTCATAAAGTCCATAGCTGAGCCCCTTACAGGGTCTTTATAGAGGTCTGTACAATGAGGATCCCTGAAGCATAAACTTTGTTATCTGGTTTTGATCATGTTATATTATAATTATCTGTTTTTTGTTTGTTTCTACACATGCTCAGTGCTTATTAGCCTCACTTTTCACAGTCATTTGAGACTATGATGAAATATATAGACGGACAATCTCCTCAGCAAAAAAAAAAAAAAAGTCATGAAATATATAAAATATCGAATACAATATTATAGACCTCCTGAAGCTTATTCTTGCTCCTGCCACAAGTTTCTGCACTAAATTGGTAATTTATTTAATGCTCTGTATTTTGATTTTCTTTCTCTAATATCTAGAACAATGTCCTGCACTTTATATGCTCCAAACACATAAAGACTTGTTTAATAAATAGAAAAAGAAATAGATAAGTATTGCCAGCCAGACTGTATGACAGGTGCAAAAATTCCCTACTTTCAAAAACTCTTGGTAAATATATTTGAGCAAACATTGGGACTCTTCCCTGGCAATCCTAAAATGCCAGACTCTCCAACGGTTTTGCCCTAATAAGACAAGAGTTCCTTTTCCCAAGACCTTTAAACTGCACCAATTCTCATTTTCTCTTCTGAAAGCTTTTGCTTTTGTCTTTGGGTTTCTCCTATGGCTAACTGGAGAGAACAACATTATTCTCTCCTTACCCTTAAATGATGTCAATGTTTCCTGAATTTTTTTTTCTTTTCTAAAAATTATACTACAATATGAATACATTTTAGTAGCATTCACTTACAATCCAAGACATTTCACAATTCCTCCTCCCTCTTTCCACTTTTCATTGTACACAGAGCTATATGAGGCATTACAGAGGATACTAAAATGAAAGAAAATCATAAACCATGCAGTCAAGAATCTTTCAGTCTAATGAAGTTATGAGTAAAGATGAATACAATGAGGAATAGCAAATAACTTTGAGATAAAGAAACTAAAGTAAATCGTAAGACTGATGCAACTTGACACAGAATTGTGATTGTTTTTGATGTCTCCAGTTTGGACAGTCAAAGGAGACACTATCAATAGTTATTGCAAGGGCAACAGGCATAAACTAATATTATCTTCGACAAATTGAGATATAGAGTCACCCTACTCTTAAGTTTCTTTACTTTTGCTTTTACTTTTTATTATGGACATGTTCATACTGCATGTAAAGATTGAGATAATTATTTAAGTACCCATCTTCCAACTTCAGCTATTATCACCACATGGCCAATGTTGTCTTCTCTATACCCCCAAACTCCCTACCTCATTTACTAAAAGCAAATCCAAAGCATTTTCTTGATTCATCAACCAGTTTTTCACCACTCCCTTCTTTTTCTCTCCTGATCCCTTACTTATCACCTTTCCAACCCATCTTTTTATTTTTACTTCCAGCACTGCAGTTCTGATCTAACTCTGCCAGGACACAGATCCATAGGGTCAGCCCTGCATCCTGAGCAGCTTAGAGGGAGGAGCCAGACCAGAAGTGCCTCACACCTTGTCCTCTTCTGCTCTGGACAGATGGCTCCATGACGACAACTTCATAATGGCAGTGGATGGGACCCTAGTGTACATCAGGGTCACTCTTCTGCTGCTCTGGCTTGGGGTGTTTTTGTCCATTTCTGGCTACTGTCAGGCTGGGCCCTCCCAGCATTTCACTTCCCCAGAAGTGGTGATCCCCTTGAAGGTGATCAGCAGGGGCAGAAGTGCAAAGGCTCCTGGATGGCTCTCCTATAGACTGCAGTTCGGGGGCCAGAGACACGTTGTTCATATGAGGGTCAAGAAGCTCTTGGTTTCTAGACACCTCCCAGTGTTCACCTACACAGATGAGCGTGCCCTCCTGGAGGATCAGCCCTTCATCCCAGATGACTGTTACTATCATGGTTACGTGGAGGGGGTCCCTGAGTCTCTGGCTGTGTTCAGTGCTTGTTTTGGGGGCTTTCGAGGGGTATTACACATAAATGGCCTCACTTATGAAATTGAACCCATCAGGCACTCTGCCACATTTGAACACCTGGTTTACGAGATAAACAGTAACGAGACACAATTCCCAGCTATGAGATGTGCCTTAACAGAGAAGGAAGTAGCACGCCAACATTTGGAATTTGAAGAGGCTGAGAACTCAGCTCTGGAACCAAAATCTGCTGGTGACTGGTGGACCCATGCATGGTTTCTGGAGCTAGTTGTTGTGGTGAACCATGATTTCTTCATTTACTCTCAAAGCAACATCTCAAAGGTACAAGAGGATGTATTTCTTGTTGTCAACATAGTGGATTCCATGTATAAGCAGTTAGGTACTTATGTAATTTTGACTGGAATTGAAATTTGGAATCAAGGAAATATTTTCCCAATGACAAGCATAGAACAGGTCCTGAACGATTTCTCTCAATGGAAACAAATCAGTCTTTCCCAACTACAGCATGATGCTGCACATATGTTCATTAAAAATTCACTTATAAGTATACTTGGTCTAGCCTACATTGCAGGAATATGTCTTCCACCTATTGATTGTGGAGTGGATAATTTTCAAGGAGATACCTGGTCTCTTTTTGCCAACACTGTGGCCCATGAGTTAGGTCATATTTTGGGTATGCAGCATGATGAAGAATTCTGTTTTTGTGGGGAAAGAGGTTGCATCATGAATACTTTTAGAGTGCCAGCAGAGAAATTCACCAATTGCAGTTATGCTGATTTTATGAAGACCACCTTAAACCAGGGATCATGTCTGCATAATCCTCCAAGATTGGAGGAAATCTTTATGCCAAAGCGCTGTGGGAATGGTGTGGTCGAAAGAGAAGAGCAGTGTGACTGTGGATCCATACAGCAGTGTGAACAAGATGCCTGTTGTCTGTTGAACTGCACTTTAAGGCCTGGGGCTGCCTGTGCTTTTGGGCTTTGTTGCAAAGACTGCAAGTTCATGCCATCAGGGGAACTCTGTAGACAAGAGGTCAATGAATGTGACCTCCCAGAATGGTGCAATGGAACATCCCATCAGTGTCCAGAAGATAGATATGTGCAGGACGGGTTCCCCTGTAGTGACAGTGCGTACTGCTATCAAAAGAGATGTAATAACCATGACCAGCATTGCAGGGAGATTTTTGGTAAAGATGCAAAAAGTGCATCTCAGAATTGCTATAAAGAAATCAACTCTCAGGGAAACCGTTTTGGTCACTGTGGTATAAATGGCACAACATACCTAAAATGTCATATCTCTGATGTCTTTTGTGGGAGAGTTCAATGTGAGAATGTGAGAGACATTCCTCTTCTCCAAGATCATTTTACTTTGCAGCACACTCGTATCAATGGCGTCACCTGCTGGGGTATTGACTATCATTTAAGGATGAACATACCTGACATTGGTGACGTGAAAGATGGTACTGTGTGTGGCCCAGGAAAGATCTGCATCCACAAGAAGTGTGTCAGTCTGTCTGTCCTGTCACACGTCTGCCTTCCTGCGACCTGCAACATGAAGGGGATCTGCAATAACCAACATCACTGCCACTGTGGCTATGGGTGGTCCCCTCCCTACTGCCTGCACAGAGGCTATGGGGGTAGTGTTGACAGTGGCCCAGCATCTGCAAAGAAAAGAGGTTTCTTGCCACTGATTGTGATTCCTTCTTTGTCTGTTTTGATTTTCCTGTTTACTGTTGGGCTTCTTATGTATCTACGACAATGTTCTGGTCCCAAAGAAACTAAGGCTCATTCATCAGGTTAAGAAAATGTCTCTAATTTAATATTCCATGCATTATTACACTTTAGTCTCTTGGCAGTAGAAATGGTAGTACATCCCTGAAACAGCATATTTCTGACCGTTTCCAGAAAGCTGCAAAGATCTTCCCTTACGTCAGAACCACAAACATTGTCATTAAGTTCAAGTTATTCTTAACATGTTTCTATCTATTGTTCATTGTTTTAAGCAGCAAATAAAGCTACATCCTTCCCTCCCTTTAGTCCTTGTTGTGTTTCTTGTGCACAGAGATGACTTATGGGAAAGGCATGAGATGTGTCTGCATCAGAGAGTCCAGGGGTGAGGCTTACCTCTCTGCTGACATTTATCAATGTGGGAAAATTACTTAAATTTTCTGATGTTCTGCTTCAAAATCTGAAAAGGTGTAGGGGTGATAATAATATTTGTCCCCCCCAACTTCTTTTATTTGGTAACCAAAAGAGAGAAATAAGTGAATTTTTGTTAAGTATAAACAAATTGTTATCTGATGAAATTTCCTGATTTTGCTCCCTGTGTGCTTCCTAGCCTTTTGTCTTAATTTGACAGTTTGGATATCCTTTTGGATCATTTGCTTGCTTCACATACCAAAATATAATCTCCATGAAGGCGGGATTGTTTTCATCTGTTTTGCTCACCATTGTATCCTCAATAGCTGGAACACTGCACAGTGCTTACTACTCAATAAATACTTAAATGAAGTCATGAATCTGAATGGAGTATTAAATACATGAAATTATGAAAAGTAAAAATAATATTTTGATACCTTGGGATGTCATTCTGATCCTCTTTTTTAAACTACTGGAGCTGTTGCTCAAAATTAAACTTTGACTATTTAAAATGCTGCTGTTTGTACCTGGCGCACTTTGCTGGTCTTTTCTTCCCCCAACGTATCTTCTCCTCCATCTATTCTCCGTGTTTTTGGAAAGCCTGTCTCTTGAAAACACAGAATGAGTCAGATACCCTTTGTATTGATAAGTTAACTTATGAATGGCACTCTGTAAATTGAGTCAAAATACCTTTTGCATATCATTTTTCATTATGTGTTGCCAACTTTGCGTCTTCTATTTCATGTTTCAATATATTTGGCTGTGTCATTCTCTGCATATTCTGTGTACATGAAATCTCCAATTCCCAAAATGCTGTTTACCACGCTGCCCCTACTCCCTTGCCCTGGAAAACTCCTATTTTCTCTCAATAGAGGTTAAATGTTATATCTTCGTAGAAGCATTCCTTATGAAATGGTAAGTGTTCTACTTGTGTGCCCTGTCACTTTGTGGTCACCCCTTTATGGTTTGATGCCCTCTAGGAATAGAGATGGAGAGGGTCCAACAATGTGCTAGCAAAAAGAAGCAGAGGACAGCTACTGGAGCCACACAAGGAGGGAGGAGTGAACCAAGAATGCAATCTGGTTAAATCAGAGAAAGCACCACATGTTGTAAGTGTACACATCCATATGGAGACAAAAGATAGCTGCTCCAGTTTATTGATTGTTTTTTGAAAGGCTTTATGGTAAAAAAAAGCCATTGAAGTTGATTAAAATAAAATTTGTCAGCCTAATGTTCTTTTATATTTGCTGAGTTTTGTATTTCTACTTGAGATTACTTTGAAATAATCCATTGTTTCTGGGATTATGTTGGTTTCAGCCTTTATGCTTAATTGTGGAATTTATTTTGCTATAAGGAATGAGATAGGTATCTAATCGTATACTTTTCCAAATGGGTAGCCTGTTGTCCTGATACACTTCATAGAATAAACCCTTTATCACTGCTTTGCTGGTAGGTTGGGATCCTGTATTGTATTTTAAAGTTAATTCGTTAGAGTCACCTTATTTTACTTGTAAATTTTTACAAGAAGCAGTGCACTTTGCAATATTCTTATTTTAAGAAAAGCTGCTTAGTTATTTTATATTCACTGAGTTAATTAGAGCTCTATCAGTCAATTATATCAGGATTGGTGGGTAGAATTAACCTGTTTATAACAAGCATAGAGTCTTACCTCCTGTTTTAATTTGGATTGCCCAAAAAGCAGACCCAGAGACAGGATTTAAGTGGAGTTAGTTTTCTGGGAAAGCACAAACAGGGTAGACTAATGAATAGGTTTTCTCTGTGTACAACTGGAGCCATCCCTGTGCGCTTTCTAAGAAGTCATGTGAAACACACCTTTGATTAATACTCCATGGTTCAGGAGAAAGCTGTAAGGAAAAGAATATCTGAGATATAAGCATGTGAAGTGGTAAACTCTCAGAGCATGGAGATTGTCTACTGTGGCTGCAAGTGAACTCAAGTGGAACGAGAAGATGTAGGGTGGGCTTTCAGCATCTACTGTACCCAGGTTCCTTAGAAAACATATGCTGAGGCAAGGATTAAATCTAAATGGTTTACTTGGAAAATACAATCCTAGGGAAATGGGAGTAAAAGTAAACATATTTGGGGCTGGAAAGTCTGGTACAGCAGATGCTGGTGGTACCTGCCTGTATCCTCTTAGGCTGAACCTTGAGGTTGTCTGTAGCATTGATGACAAGTCCTATACACACTAATGGCTTTCTACTTTACGGGGGTGTGCTCAGTGCACTCATGGCGCAAGCTGGAAACCAGAAGGAGTTAAATCATCTGAAAGCAACTCCGGACCAATGAAAGATGTTGTGTGAATGAGCATGGTAGTTCCCCAGTCCTCATGGGACTTCCATGTGGCGTTGGGGTCCAAGACAGGGTGTACATTGTTAGTATAACAGGAACTGGTTCTCTCTACCTTCCCTAAAACAAACAAACAAACAAACATACAAAAAAACAAAAACAAACCCAAACAAACAAACAAAAAAACCCAAAAGGCTTTCCTTTTCTTCACAAAGTCCTCTTTGTTCTTTGAGCACTTACTGAAAAAGCTGACTGGAGACTATCTCAGTCTATTCAGTTCTCCCTCTGATCCTCCACTATGGACTTTCTTTCAAACTGTGTCTTATTGTTATTAACCTTTACTGTTTTCTTAACAGTTTAGGCACAGAACTAACATCGCTTTGCATGAGTTTTCCAAACCCTGGCCACATGAACTAAGCCATCTGATTGCTGGTATATCAGCATCTGGATTATACAAAATTATCTGAACTTATTTTCATTCCTGCTGATGCAGGTGCCTGGTGGGTCAAGTCCGGAGCACGGACGCATGACAAGATATGGCTTCCATGAAAAGAAAACAACGTCACACTACCTCTCTTTTTGGTGAGTTGGACACCTGTGTAGAAGGTTGAGGAATGTCGTTTGTTTAGGTAAAGATATTAGAAGGGGATTTTTCCCTTTGTACTGAAAGCAGAGATGATGCAGCATCTTTCACAGGTAACTTCCCAAGGCAGTAGCACAATCAAACCCTGTGACTTGATGCCACAGATGGCACATAAGCCTCTCACGAAGGTCATAAATGGTCCTGACACTCTTATGGTACAAACACTTGCCACATCACCAGGTGTTATGGATGGCCCAGAAGTCAGCCCTGTGCATCTTGGATTTGCTCACTTGCTGTCCTCATTAGATGGATAGGCACCAAAGATGACATGGTGATAGCATGGTGAGTATTCAAAAAATGTGGAATAACTTGGCCAGGTGACAAAATCAAGCCCTATAGCTGCCAAAACCAAACTAAATATCTCCTATATCTGATATTGTGCAATCTGTTCTGCTCCTATGGACTGACAGGGACACATACAGATTCACAGATGCCAATATGACAGAAGATCAGGCACAACAAACCCCAAGCTGTTGGGTCACAAATTTGACTCTGATATTATTTGTGAACCACACTGGTCTTTTTATACTGCGTGGTGACAAGGTCTATGAAGGGTTCTCACCTACATGGTCAGAATGATGGGGACTCAGATACCTAATGCCTTTGTCACCAGGTACTCCTCCTTCAATGCCAGCCAAATTATAAACTTGGGCTCCTTTGTTTATAAAGTAGTGCCACACAAGCATACTAAATGAGATGTTACATAAAATCCCCTTATACGTCACAATTCTAAGTTCCTTTCCATGCTGAGATCCATTTTCCCAGGCTTTGGAACTTATGAGAGGGAAAGGGCAATTCTCAATGTTTCCATGGTAATAGAACAGGAGTCAATATTACTATGCAAGCACTGAGAAGACTCCAATCAGAAGTTAACAGTTTAGCCTCTGTTGTACTTCAGAATCACCATGTCCTGGATAGAATGACAGCCCAAGAAGGAGGAGCTTGTGCAATCATTGGTGAGGAACGCTGCTTATATGTAAACCACCAGGGACAAATAGAATCTAATCTGAACTTTTTGAAAGACAAGATAAACACTCTTCATCATATAAATGAAGCTAAACCATTCAATTGGCCTGACCCATTGTCAGGGATAGGAGACTGGTTGAATGGAGTATGGGTAAATGTGTTTAGATTGTGGTTTGCTGCTTATTAATTCTCCTTCTAATCTGTGTTCTTCTCTCCCTTTGCAGATCCCTTGCCACTCAGCTGCTAACACAACTCTTCTCTCCACAAATACCAACTCAGCTTTTAATTTGAAACTGTTAGGGAAATTTCAGACAGGGAAAATAAAGGAGTTAAAAGTGTGCTACTCTAAAATATGCCAAATTAGTGTATTGATTACTTCAAGCTCAAAGCACTTTGGAAACTGTAGTTCCAGAAGTGACTATCTGACCTGGCTTTTCCTGCATATAGCAAGCCATAAAACTTCCATGGAGAAAGATGCCTTCCCTGTGCCAGGACAAGAAAATAACCGTATCCCCAGGTTTGGAAATTTTTGCTGCAGTAGACGTGTAC
This sequence comes from Piliocolobus tephrosceles, assembly GCF_002776525.5. NCBI lineage: Eukaryota > Metazoa > Chordata > Mammalia > Primates > Cercopithecidae > Piliocolobus > Piliocolobus tephrosceles. Next base: position 36,075,396 of record NC_045439.1, on the reverse strand, counting down.
AAATAAACTAAAGTAACTCTTATCTCCCACTAGCTCTATAACTCCTCCTTGACACTCCACCCAATAGATCTCCTAGTGACTTCCCTGGAATTCACTGTTCCTAGCTTAGATCTTTTTGTGTCATGGCTCCAGTCCCTGTTGGACGGGACAAAGGGGGACGAACGTGGGAATAAAGACAAAGACAAAGAGTATATTTGGATGATGGGGTCAGGGGGCTCCTTGCTTCTAGTGAACAAGGGCCCTGAGCTCCTAGCTTCCTTCATATTTATTGAGAAAAGGAGATAGGGAGAAGGAGGTGGTTGTCAGTAGGCTGCTTGACTCAGTGCAGGCCTGCACGACTGCATTCTCTGAACAGTAGTCTTCAGATGTTCCAGTAGATAGCCTTAAGGAGAATGGTACCAGGGAGTGATTGCACTCAGCATACCTTCTGGCAGCTGTGAGTTTGCCCATATCCTGCATTCATGATAAACAGTTTGTTGTTTGATCATATAGCCTCCAGTGGAATGCTGAGTAGGTTACAACCCACAGGCTTTTGGCTTTCTACACTTTTGTCTTGTCATTTCTTCACAAATTTATTGTTCTTTTTCCAGTATAAAAACTTTCTGCTTTGACCATTATTTTGGGTCTTCTCACTCTTGAAATGATATCCATGTATATGAATTCTCCAGGGGCACACAAACAGGTGGCCATAGTGGCAGAGATAGAGGTATATTGGGCTCAATAGCATGGACTCCCACTTGCTAAGGGAGTTAATCAAGACACTTCTGTCATGTGTCCAACTTGCCAGTGACACAGATCAAGGCTGAGTTTCTGGGAAGGTGCTAGTCTTCAAGGAAACCAAACAGTGAATTAGTGAGACATTGACTACTTTGTGCCCCTTTTATCCTGGGAGGGCCAGCGATTAGTTCACACAAGAAAATATACATATTCTAGTTATGATATTGTCTATAGAGCTTGAGCCAGCACCACTACTGTGGGCATATGGATTGTAAGATCTTTAAGCATGGAGTCTCATACAACTTGGCATATGAATAGAGGATTCATTCACTCTTTAGCAGTGTTGACCTCCCGGGATGAAGTTGCAAAAGTTTCAAACATTATAGCAAGTGCTCTGGGTCCTCCCTGACTCCCACTTTTGTCCTTTTTATTTTTCCTTCTCTTTATTTTTTTAAAGTTAAAACAAAATTAATGTTATAAAGATGGGGTCTTGATATGTTGCCCAAGCTGGTCTCAAAGTCCTGGGCTCAAGTATTCCTCCCACCTTGGCCTCCCAAAGTGCTAGGATTATAGGCATGAACAACCATGCCCAGCGCCCTCCCTCAACCCCTTTTTAAAAAAACTATATACCTCTCACAGCCCATGGCTATCCAAAACCCCACAAGGTTTGTAAAGACAGTTCTCAGAATTATTGTTCTGTTGGTTATTAGACTCCAAAGAAGGTACAAGTAAATACAAATAGTCTCCATCTATGGGTTTTGGTTAAGGTGAACACTGATGCTAAAATTGAAAGGACAAGGACAGCTACTCAGAATGTTCCCATCTTGTAAAAACCTTGACTCTGCTTCACTTGTGACATCACCTGGTCTTCCGGTACTCCCTCATGTAGTTCAATTGAATAAAGCGTTTAACCTCTATGTGAGTCACTTTAAAAAACTTATATAATATATATATTTAATAATTTTGTGTTGTTACTTGGAATGGTTTTGTGCAAAACGCCAACACTGCCCAGTTTTGTGCCAAAGACACCATTATCAAAGAACCCTAATTTCCGTGGGTGGAGAGGTAAGCCCTGCTGTTGGTATCTGATTCGTTTTTCCCCTCATTTTTATTTTTGTTCTTGATTTCCAACTTTTCTTTTAAGGTCAGCGGTAGAGGTGCAAGATAGGCTATGCAGGTTTGTTACATAGGTAAACACTGCCATGGCAGTTTGCTGCACAGATCGTCCCATCACCTGACTTTCTTTCATAGCATGGTGGTTGCATGCTTTGACTTTTTTCTAGGTACCCTTTTGTCAGACTGAAGTCAGCATTTTCCTTCCATCTTTCAGAGTTCTTTAGATGAGCAGAGAGTTTAGGTAACTTTCCTAAGGTGGGGCAAGACTCTTCTATTATCTCAAATTTCTTCTACTACGGAAACTCCTATTCAACCCAAACAAACACCTGGTCAGATCTGTGTAGACATACGGTCTGGTGCAATGTCGATCAATGTGTTAAATTCTTACGTGGCGTGATTTCATCAGGTATAAATTTGAACTGGAGTGCCTTTGGTTACTTGGGGCATGTCAAGCTTGTGCATTTTTGTGTCACCTTAGAAGAAAAGGGTAGCAGAATAGCTGACACTCCACAAATAACTTACTTTATTTGGTATGAAGAAACCAAGAAAAGAAATATTTTGAACAGGCTGTAATCTTGAGTCCTGTTTTCAACAACTTCAATGATCTTCCTTTCCCAAAGGCCTCCTCCCTTCTGTCTACCTCTATTTATGCCTCTGATTCTCACCTCCCTCCTATCCTGATCCCTATCTTCTTGAAGTCCCCCTTGCTTCTTTTCTTCCACATCTCCACCTCCCTCGTACTATTTGACCTGAAACATCACCTCTTGTTGGATATGACAAGCCTTAAAAACAAGAGAAAAGTTTTTAAAACACACACACACAGACACACAGACACATACAGACATATAGTGTCACTCTGTTACCCAGGCTGGTGTGCAGTGGTACAGTCATGACTCACTGTAACCTCCAGCTCCTGGTCTCAAGTGATCCTCCTGCCTCAGCCTCCCAATTAGCTGGGTCTATAGGGACACACTATTCCACCGGGCTGATTTTTAAATTCTTTTAGAGATGGGGTCTTGCTATCCTGCTCAGATTGGCCTTGAATTCCTGGCTTCAAGTGATCTTCCTGCCTCAGCCTCCTGAATAGCTAGGACTACAAGCATGCGCCACCATGCCTAGCTAATTTCTTTATATTTTGTGTTGATAGATTCTCACTATGTTGCCTAGGCTGGTCTCAAACTGATACTCCCTCCTCATACTCTGGAATAGCTAGGACTACAGGTATGTGCCACCATGCCTGGATAATGTTTTTTTTGTTTTTAAATATTTTATAGAGACACAGTCTCACAATGTTACCCAGGTTGGTCTCAAACTCCTGGCCTCAAGGAATCCTCCCACCTCAGGCCCCCAAATCTCTGGGATTACAGGCATGAGTCACTGTACTCCACCTTAGTGCACTATTTCTGAAGCGATTCTTCCGGTTTCCCTTTAGGTAAGATTTTGTGTCTGTACATTTATCAGACTGTCAGTTCCATCCTGTAATTTATAGATAGGTTGGGCTCAGGCAATTCCTGGAGATTTAAAATATGATATCCCATACCTTTAATTTCCAGATAAATTGAGAAGTGATTTATCAGTGAATAATGACCCTTTCTGTAATAGTTTAACAGTAAAGAGAAAAAGTCAGAGACATTACATATGGGATTCCCCAGGCTTAGCATAATGCAAAAATACTGAGAATAATGAAAATGATAGGAGATAGCATGTACCAAGTGCCCAGCGCTTTGGGAGGCCGAGGTGGGTGAATCACTTGAGGCCAGGAGTTTGAGACCAGCCTAGCCAAGATGGTGAAACCCTGTCTCTACTAAAAATACAAAAATTAATCTGGTGTGGTAGCATATGCCTGTAATCCCAGCTACTCAGGAAGTTGAGCTGGGAAAATTGCTTGAACCCTGGGATGCAGTGGTTGCAGTGAGCCGAGATTGCGCCACTGCATTCCAACCTGGCAGGCTACGCACCAGAGTGAGACCCTGCCTCAAAAGAAAAAACAAAATTAAGAGTGTGAGCAAATGTATATTAGTGTACATGGGATTTGCCACAGGGGTATCTAGAAAACATTAGCCCCAAATCTTAAATGAGTACCGGTCCTCTTGTTAGTGAATCTAGGAGTTTCTGCCGTCATCTATAGAAGTATTGAGAATATGACCAGACAGGAAATGTTAAGT
>NC_045439.1:35981077-36056398 GCF_002776525.5 Piliocolobus tephrosceles | reverse complement strand
AAGTTTAGGACACTTAAGGACATTTTTCTCAAGCCTAAATGAGGGAAAGATTCAACCTGTAATTAAAAGAGTGAAGCGTAATCAATAAAGAAAGTAGAAACTTTTCCTTAAAAGAATTCTGAGGATAGACTTAGATATTATAGAAATCAAATGGAGTTGAGGGTAATGGATGAACTGGAAAGTAAAATGTCATGAGAAAAATTAGGGTGTGTCATTATAATTTCTTATCAAGTTAAACATATACCTACACTATGATCCAGCAATTTCAGTCCTAGGAACTTACCACATAGTTTTGTCTATGAATGTTCATAGCAGCATTATTCATAAATGTATTCTACAATTTGGAAACCAAGAACTTGTCCTTGATAGGTGAATGGATAAACACACTGATATATTCATTCATTGAAATATTCCTCTGTTATAACACGAACAAACTTCTGAAACATGCAAGATCATGGTTGAATTTCAAAGAAATGATGAGACAAGCCAGACCAAATGGAGTAGTTAATGTATGATTTAATTTGTATGAAGTTCTAGGATACTTCAAATTAATCTATGGAAATAGAAATGTAATTATTAGTTTCTAGATGTATGAGCAGGGGAATGGGGCATAAAGGGACCTTTCTGGAAAAATATAAAGTATCAGTCAAATATATTGATTGCAATGGTGATTTCAAGTAAAAGCTCATCAAGCTGCACCCTTAAAATCTGTGTGTTTTATCATAAGCTAAGGATACCTCAAGAGTTAATTTTCTATAAAGGATTTGACTTCAACTTCTTTCTGACTCAATCCAGAATTAGCACATCATGAAATTATCTTAGAAACCATCTCCCTTTCCTTTTCAAAAATAGTTTTAACATAGAATTGCATGAAAACAGACTCAATTTGGTATAAGGAAGTTACCTAAAGCAGCTTACCTCATTTATTTTTCTCCTCTTATGAATCATACCTTTTAGTTGGGAGGATTTATACAAAGTAATATTTAGAAAAGAAGAATACATTAATATTTAAATGTATTGTGTGCAACATTGAAAGATTTGTTTTAAATTCAGTGCAGTCAGAAATATTTTAAAAGTACAAGAATGACTTGATCTCAGCCTGAAATAAACTGGCCACAATAAAAGAAACTAATTCCTAAGAAGAAAGTAGTGTAGTAAAAGTAGAAAGAGGAATAAAAGTAATTGTAATGGTAAGAATTATAAAATGTACTAATTCATACATTATATGTATATTAATAATTATTGAAAAATAGGAACAGATAAAAAGGGTTGGGCCCTTTGGGGAGCAGTAATAGCTAGTTTTCCATTTATTATTTGATGTGATGGGAAATTTCGACTGGAATCTGTAAGAGGGGGTATGACATGAGGGAAGTCATATTAGAAAGATAATTGGGCTGCTTTTTATATTCAGGTACTGTTTTCACCAAACTGTCAAACCATTTTTGTCCTCTGCTCTCACACTGCAACAACAATCAACACTAAAGAAGACTTCTGTGACCAAAAGTGTTTTTGTTTTTTTTTCCACACACAACAAGCAGCAGATACCAGCTATGTGTCCTTCAAATCAATTCTGACACCATCTACCTGGGTATAGTGTCAGATCCCCCAGGTTGGACGTCCAGTCCCCAGCTTCAGCTACCAGTCACACGTGTAGGCCTCCAGAACTTCTGATCAACAAGTTTCAATTTGGGGTTCCCATGACTCCTTTTTGGAGTTTGGTTAATTTGTTGGAATGGAACTCAGGAAAACACTTATGCTTACCCAGTCATTACAAAGGGTATATATAGGATACAGAAGAAGAGATGCATAGGGTGACGTATGGTGCAAGAGGCACAGAGCTTTCATGCCCTCCTTGTGCACAATCGTCAAGGGGCCCCCACATGTTCAGCTATCCAGAAACTCTCTGAACCCTACCCTTTTGAGTTTTGGGGGAGGCTTCATTACATAGGCATGATTGAGAACCATGTAGAAATGTGATTGGAAAAAGCACATGGTCTAAACCCAGCAAGGCTTGTCTGTTCAGTCTTGGCCTCTGTGTTTACCATTCTTTCTTTAGGATATTGGGCAGGACACCCTCTGGAATGAGGGTCTTCTGCCCCATAATCAGATTAGTCCTGCCTTGGGTAGGTGAAAAAGGACAGGAAAGGGTCAGAGAAAGAGAGGGATTCCATTTCTTCAGGTCTGTTTCTGAGGCCTAAAGCACTCCAACATTAATTATAACAAAACTATAACAAGGTTGTGGGCATTGTAAGCCAGGGACTATGGATGAAAACCTGTGTGTGTGTGTGTGTGTATGTGTGTGTGTGTGTGTATTCATAATATCACAGATACGGAAAAGATACAGCCAGGAAACCCCCCAGTCACAATGTTGTATAAATTAGCAGACTATTTCAATGATGTGAAGAGGACTGTTTGGGGGTACAGAGAAATTCTAGAAATGAGTTAAGTTTGAGTAATCGTGTGTGTGTGTGTTGTGTTTAGTCTTCTAAAAATCTTGAATTTAGTTCTCTCTGTGTGTGTCTCATCTGGCTTTTCATGAATTAGTATGTATTATTTTTGAAATCATAGATGTTTTAAAAAGTTTTAAGTGAGAGTGAGACCAGTAAAGTATCAAGCTAGAAAACTGCAAGCTCTCCTTCCCCCATAGAAACATTAAAAAGAAAAAAACCTAGAAATTCAGCTATCTGAATCAACTATGTAATTTTTTTTGGAAAAAAATTCAAAGGTTTACAACAAACAAACAAACATACATCAAGAAAATGCCATCTTCAAAATACTCCAATAATTAAAGAAACCTTTGCCAAAACATTAGTTAATGCAAGCTAAAGGAACAGCATCTTTACCGAGCACACACAACCAGATAGTCTTGACTAAATTTGTTTGGAAAAATATCTAAACAAATACCTTATATCCTTCAACAATTACACTTTTCAAAAGCATTACCAGAAGGAATGAGAATATGTTCTCAGTTACCACATTATAATAATCAAATACCCTATTGTCAGGAACAACAAAAAGAAAGTATACAAAGAAACAGTTAAGGCCAGGCGCGGTGGCTCAAGCCTGTAATCCCAGCACTTTGGGAGGCCGAGGCGGGCGGATCACGAGGTCAGGAGATCGAGACCATCCTGGCTAACACGGTGAAACCCCGTCTCTACTAAAAATACAAAAACTAGCCGGGCGAGGTGGCGGGCGCCTGTAGTCCCAGCTACCTGGGAGGCTGAGGCAGGAGAATGGCGTAAACCCGGGAGGCGGAGCTTGCAGTGAGCTGAGATCCGGCCACTGCACTCCAGTCCGGGGGACAGAGTGAGACTCCGCCTCAAAAAAAAAAAAAAAAAAAAAAAAAAAAAAAAAAAAAAAAGAAACAGTTAAGACATGGCTTATTCAAAAGAACAAAATAAACTGACTGAAATCATCCCCAATAGAACCTAGACATTAGACTTACTAGACTAAGTCCATAAAACAACTGTTTGAAGTATAGTCAAAGAGCTAAGGGAAAATATGGACCAAAAAAAAAAACAAAAAAAACAAAAACCCAGAAGAATCAGAAAACTAATATAGGAACAAAATGAACATTTTAAAAAAGAGAATTACAAAAAGGGAATAAATGAAAATTCTGGATTGGAAAGGCACAGTAACTCAATGAAAAATGTAGTAGGGTTGCTCAATAGCAGATTTGCTCAAAGAGAAAAAAGTCTTATTTTCTTGAAAATACTTGAAGATAGAGCAATTGAACTTTTCTGATCTGAGTAAAAGAAACAAGAAGGAATGAAGAAAAGTATACAGAACATAAAGAAATAGTGAAACACCATCAAACTAAACAACATAAGCATTATGAGAGTCTTAGATGGAGAAGACAATCCAGGCTGAGAATTTTCTAAGTATTTATGTTCTGCTTCCCTTTTAGTGATAAACTCTGTCTTTAAATTCTTTCTTTCTTCTAGCATTTACTCTAAGCAGTTGATAGAAGCCATACAGATTATTTTATTAATATTTTGCTTAGATATTTCTATGGCCAGATGTCTATATATATTTTATGTATTGCTTTTATTTTATTTTGTTGTTATATATATGTGTGTTTATATAAATGTGTGTGTATGTGTGTATGTATATATGTAACAGAAATATCTAAGTAAAATATTAAAAAATATTTTTGTCTATATATACATGTGTACATATGTACCATATATATGTAGTCTATCTATCTATTATCTATCTATCTACCTATCATTTGATTGTTTTTGTAGAGATGAAGTCTCACTATATTGCTGAGGCTGGTCTTGAACTCCTGGCTCAAGCAATTCTTCTGCCTCAGCCTCCTAAAGTGCTGGGATTATAGGCATGAGCCACCATGCCTGGCCAGTGCATTGCTTCATTGCTTTTTAAGTATTTTTCCTACAATGTCCTTTGTCATGAAGATAATTCAGCCAAGTTTATTGCCACTTTATAACAAGGATGACCTTTCCTTCAGTTTCTAATAAGATATTCCTCATTTCCATCTGAGATCTCATCAGAAAGGCCTTTATTGTCCATATATCCATCAATATTCTGTTCACAAGCTCTTAGATAATATTTAAGACTTAGGCTAGAGATAAGCATGAACAAACCAAACTCAAAATTGGCAGAAGGAAGGAAATAACAAAGCTCAGAGAAGAAATAAACAAGAAAAGACCAATAAAATAAAGATCAATGAAATGAAGAGCTGGTTTAAAAAACAAAATCCACAAGCCTTTAGCTAGACTAAGAAAAAAAGAGAAGACTGAAATAAATAAAATACAGATGAAAAGGAGATGTTACAACTGATACTACAGGAATACAAAGGGTCATAAGAGACTATGATGTCAACAAATTTCATAACACAGAAGAAAGGAATCAATTCCTGGACAGATATAACCTACCAAAACATTAAATTATGAAGAAATAGAAAATTCAAACAGACCAATGATGAGTGAGGAAACTGAATCAAGTAATACATGAGCGAGGAAACTGAATCGTAATAAAAAGTCTTTCATCAAAGAAAAGCTCAGGAACTAATGGCTTCAGTGCTGAATTCTACAAACATTTGAAGAGCTAATGCCTATTCTCCTCAAACTATTACAGAAAACCGAAAAGGAGTGAGTACTGCCAAACTAGTTTACCAGGCCACTACTACCCTGATTCCAAAACCAAACAACAACACAGCGACAACAACAAAAACAACAGGTCAACAAAAACTCCTTGATGAATGTACATGCAAAAATTCTTACTAAGGTGCTAGCAATCCAAATCCAACAGCACATTAAAGAGACTATTCAATACGATCAAGTGGGATTAATGCCAGTGATGCAAGATGATTTAATATACATAGATCAACAAATGCACTACACCACATTATAAGAAAGTGAGAGAAACCATGTGATTATTTTAATAGATGCAGAAAATAATTTGACAAGATTCAACATCCTTTAATGACAAAATTTCTCAACAAATTAGGTATAGAATTATGCACCTCAACACAATAAAGACCATATATGACAGACTCCAAGCTAACATCATAGTGAACAGGGAAAAGCTCGGGAACCAAATAAGAAGGCCCACTTTCAATATTGTACTGAAAGTGCTACCCAGATCAATTAGGTAAGAGAAAGAAGTAAAAGGCATCCAAATCGGAAAAGAGGAAGTCATATTGGTTCTGTTTGCAGATTACTTGATTTTATATATAGAAAACCCTAAAGACTCCACCAAAAAACCTCTAGACATAATAAACAAATTCAGTAAAAAGTTACAGGCTACAAAATCAACATAAAAATTATTACCATTTCAATATGCTAATAGTGAACTATCTTAAAAAGAAATCAAGAAAACAATTTTATTTACAATCGCAGCAACAACAACAACAAACTCCTAGGAATAAATGTAATTATGGAGGTGAAAGATTTCTACACTGAAAACTATAAAACTTTCATGAAAGAAGTTGAAGAGGATACAAATAAGTAGAAGGATATCCTGTGTTCATGGATTGGAAGAATTTATATTTTTTAAATGGTCATACTACCCAAAGCAATGAGATTTAATACAATCCCTATCAAAATACCAATGACATTCTTCACAGATAAAGAAAAAACAAACCACAAAATTTATGTGAAATCGTAAAAGACTCCATTGGAGTATGAAGCTGGAGGTCTCACACTACCCGGCTTGAAAATATATTACAAACTATTGTAACCGAAACATCATGGTAGTGACATAGAAACTGATCCACAGACTGATGGAATAGAATGTAAAACCCAGAAACAAATCCACAACCCTGATCCTTGACAAAGGTGCCAAGGACACACATTGGAGAAAAGACATTCTCTTTAATAAATTATGCTGGCAAAATTGGATATTCGTATGCAGAAGAATGAGACCAGATCCCTAACTCTCACCACATACAAAAATTAACTTAAAATGATTAAAATCTTAAATATAAAACCCAAAACCATGAAACTAGTAGAAGAAACCATAGAGAAAATGCTTCCCAATATTGGGCTGAATTTTTCAAGAATTTTGAAAAATAAGACCTCAAAAGCACAGGCAAAAAAAGCAAAGATACACAAATGGGATTATATCAAACTAAAATACTTTCGCACTGCAAAAGAAACTGTTAACAGAGTGAGGAGACAACCTGCAGAATGTAAAAAATATTTTAAGACTATATATCTGACAAGAGGTTAATATATAGAATATATAAAGAACTTAAACAATTCAACAGCTAAAAACCAAATACCTCAACCTAATAATGGACAAAAAGACCTGAATAGACATTTTTTGAAAGAAGATATAAAAATGGTCAATTTGTATATGAAAAAATGTATATGAAAAATGTATACGAAAAAATGCTCAATATCACTAATCATCAGAGAAATGCAAATCAAAACCAAAAGCAGATACCACCTCACTTCAGCTAGGATGGCTATTATCAAAAAGATTTTTTTTAAATGCTGGCGAAGATAGACAGAAAGAACACTCATATGCTGTTGGTGGGAATGTAAAGTAGTACAGCCATTATGGAAAATAGTATGGAGGTTCCTCAGAAAAAGTAAAAATAGAACTACCATATGATCCCACAGTCCCACTGCTGAGTTGATACCCAGAATAAAGGAAATCAGTATGTTGAAGAGATATCTGCACTGTCATGTTTATTGCAGCACTATTCACAATAGCCAAGATATGAAACATATGTAAGTGTCCATCCGTGGATGAATGGATAATGAAAATGTGGTACATATACACAATGGGACACTATTCAGCCATAAAAAGGAATGAAATCCTATGATTTGAGACAACATGAATGAACCTGGAGGAGATCATGATACATGAAATAAGCCAGACACAGAAAAGACAAGCACTGCATGATCTCACTCATACATGGAATCTATTTTTTTAAGTTGATATCACAGAAGCAAAGAATAGAACAGTGGTTACCAAAGACTTCAGATGCAGGAAAAGAGGAGGATAGGAGAAGTTGGTAAATGGGTATGAAGTTACAATTAGAAGGAGTAAATTCTGGTGTTCTATTGCACAGTATAGGGACTATGGTTGACATTAAAATATTGTATATTACAAAGTAGCTCTTCAAAAGAGAGGCTTTTGAAGGTTCTCACCTCAAGGAATGTAAATGCATGAGGTGATACGTACATTGACTACCCAGATTGGATCATTATACAACATAGATATGTATCAAAACTTTAAATTGTACCCCATACATATAAACAATTACAACAGTTCAATTAAATAAATAAATAACTGTTTAAAAGAACTTTAAAACGTCTGGAAACTAATATAGGAGAAAACGTACATGACTTGGGTTTGGCATTGAGTTTTATATACCACACAAAAAGCATGAATGTTTCTTGAATGAACAAAATGATCAGCTGGATTTTTTTTAAATGAAAAACTTCAGTTCTGTAAAAGGCACTGTTAAGAGAATGGAAAGACAAGCCACGAACTGGAAGAAAATATTTGCAAAGCACATATCTGATGACACATTTGTATCCAAAATAATAGAATTCTTAAAACTCAACAGTAAGAAAAAAACCCATTAAGTAATAAGCAAAAAATCTGAACATATACTTCACCAAAGAAGATATACAGATAACAAATAAGCATATTTATAGATGCTCAACATCACATGTCATTAGGGAATTGCAAATTAAAACCACAACGAGATACCACCACACATAATCTATTAGAATGGCTACAATCTAAAACACCAACAACACGAAATGATAGTAGGGTTGTGGAGCAACAGAAACTCTCTCCTTCATTGCTAGTGGGAATGCAAAACGATACAGCCAATTTGGAAGGCATTTTGGCAGCTTCTTACAAAGCTAAACATTGTCTTACCATATAATCCAGTTATCACACTCCTAGGTATTTACACAAATGTATTGAAAACCTTAATCTGTGTACATATAGCTATAGCCAATTTACTCATAAATTGATAAAAATTGAAAGCAACAAAGATATCCTTCAATAGGTGAATGAGTAAACAAACTGCAGTACATACATACATACATACAATGGAATATTATTCTGTCATAAATTCAAGCCAGAAAGAGGCATGGAAGAATTAAATGCATAATACTCAATAAAGGAAACCAGTTTGTAAAGCCAACATACTTTTATGTTTCCAATGTTGTAAAAGGCGATACTATGGAGATCAAAACTATCAGTGGCTTCCAGAGTTGGGGGTGGGGGGGAGTGTTAAAGAGATGGAATGAATAGCTGGCACACAGGGGATTTTTATGGAGTGAAACTATTCTGTATTATGCTGCAATGGTGGGTACATGACATGTGTTTTACAAATCCATAGATATGTACAACACAAAGGGTAAACCTCAATGTAAACTATGAATTGAGTTAGTAACAATGTATTGATATTGATTCATCAATCGCATCAACAGTACCTACCAATGCAAGATGTTAATAGGGGAGAATGTGGGTAGGGGAGACAGGAAGTAAATGGAAGCTTCCTGTACTTTCTATTCAGTTTTTCTGTAAGCCTAACAATGCTCCAAAAATGAAGTATATTAATTTAAAAAATTTAAAAATAACCCAGTGTGAAAGCAGGAGCAGAGGTGGAGCAATATGGTGGAACAGAAGGCTCTACCAATTGTCACCCCTACAAGAACACCAATTTAACAACTATCTACCAAAGAACCAAAATTCACGAGATCACTCCTAGTACCTGGTTTTATCTTCATATCACTTTGTATCCCTGAAAGAGGGACCGAAGAAACAGAAAAGAACAGTCTTGAATTCCTGACACCACCACTCCTGCCCCAGGCAACTGTAGTGGGGTGCAGAGAGCATCTCTGGATGCTGGGAGAGAGAAAGCACAGCAATTGGAGGGATTAAACTCAGGGCTGTCCTGTTAGAGCAGAAAGGAAAATCAGACTGAACTCAGCTGACACTTGCCCACACGGAGCATTTAAATAAGCCTTTGCCAGAGGGGAATTGCTAGTCCCAGCAGTCTGTACTTGAGTACCTGCAAACCTCACCACTGAGGGCTACAGTGCTGTATGTCTCTAAGTAAACTTGAAAGGCAGTATAGGCTATAAGGACTGCAACTCTAAGACAAGTCCTAGTGCTGAACTAGGCCCAGAGACAGTGGACTGGGTTGGGGGGGCGGGGGGGCACCTGACCAACTGAGACATCAGCCAGGGTGGCTAACGGAGTGCTAGCATCACTCCTCCTCTAAAACCAGACTTCACAGCTTGCAAGAGACCTGGTTGTCCTTCCTTCTACTTGAGGAGAGGAGTGGGAAGAGTGGGGAGGACTTGTTTTGTAACTTGGATATCAGCTCAGCTACAGCAGGATAGGGTACTGGCCAGAGCCATGAGGACCCTGTTCAGGTCCTAGCTCTTGGACAACATTCTAGACACATGCTGGGCCAGAAGAAAACCTGCTGCCTTGAAGAAAAGGGCCCAGACATGGAAGCATTCATCACCTGCTAACTAAAGAGCCCTTAAGCCCTGAATAACCAGCAGCAATACCCAGGTACTATGTCAAGGACCTTGGGTAAGCCTCTGAGACTTGCAGGCTTCAGGTGAGACAGCACATTACCAGTTGTAGTGGCTATTGGGATAAACTCCTTCTGCTTGAAAAAAGCAGAGGGAAAAGTAAAGAAGACTTTGTCTTCTACCTTATGTGTCAGCATGGCCACAGAGAAGTAGAGCACCAAGTGGGCTCTTGGGGTCCTTGATTCCAGGACTGGACTCTTGGATGGCATTTCTGGACCTGCCCTGGGCTGGAGGGGTGCCCACTGAAGGGTAAGTCCCAGGCCAGGCAGTATTCACCACAGCTGACTTAAGAGACCTTGAGCCTTTAGGGACCATTACCAGTAGTCTGGCAGTACTCCTTGTGGCGTGTGGTGGTGGTGGCTATGGAGTGAGGCTCCTCTGCCTTTGAAAAGGGGAGGGAATAGTGAAAATGATTGCATCTTGTGATTTGAGTGCCAGCTCAGCTGCAGTAAAATAGAATACCAGGTAGGCTGCTAAAGCTTTTGACTCTAGTCCTCAACTCCCAGAGAGCATCTCTGGACCCACCTGGGGTTTTGAGGAACTTGCTTTCCTGAAGTAAAAAAAAACACAGGCCTGGGTGGCTTTTCCACCTGCTAATTGTAGAGCCCCAGGACCTTGTATAAACACAGACAGTAGCAAGGGATTCATTACAGCAGGCCTTGGGTGAGACCCAGTGCTGTTCTGGCTGCAGTTCTGACCCAACAAAGTCATAGTGGTGGTGGCCACAGGGGTGCTTGTGTCACTTCACTCCCAAGCCTCAACTCTTGCCCTTTGTGCACCTACAGGCTTAACACCACAAAGAAGTCTTGGCAGCTTCCACCTTGCACCCTCTGGAGCAGTGATCTGAGACGTATCTGGGGCTCTTTTAGCCACAACTGGAGCTGGAGTGGCTGGAATGCAGGGAGCAGTGTCCTTAGGTTGCACGGGGCAGCGAGGCCTGAGGACCCAGGCCCAGACCATGAAACCATTTTTCCCTCCTAGGCTTCTGGGCCTGTGATGGGAGGGGCTGCTGTGAAGGTCTCTGAAATTCCCTGGAGGCATTTTCCCCATTGTCTTGGCTATGAACCTTTGGCTCCTCTTTACTTATACAAATTTCTGCAGCCAGCTTGGGCTTAAATTCATCCCCTGAAAATGAGTTTTTCTTTTCTACCACATAGCCAGGCTGCAAATTTTCCACACGTTCATGCTCTGCTTCCTTTTAAATATAAGTTCAAGTTTCAATTCATTTCAGTGTTTATGCAAATGAGCACAGGCTTTTAGAAGCAGCCAGGCCACAGCTTGAATGCTTTGTTACTTGGAAATTTCTTCCACCTGGCCGGACACATTGGCTCATGCCTATAATCTCAGCACTTTGGGAGGCTAAGTTGGGTAGGTCGCTTTGAGCTCAGGAGTTTGAGACCAGCCTGGGCAACACAGCCAAATCTTTCTCTATAAAAAATACAAAAATTAGCTCTATGTGATGGTGTGAACCTGTAGGTCCAGCTACTTGGGAGGCTGAGGCTGGAAAATTGCTTGAGCCTGGGAAGCAGAGGTTGCAGTGACTGAGATCATACAACTGCACTCCAGCCTGGGTGACAGAGTGAGATCCTATCTCAAAAATTTTTCTTTTGCCAGATAACTTAAATCATCTCTGTCAAGTTCAAAGTTCCACAGCTCTCTAGAACAGGGGCACAATGCCACTAGTCTTTTTGCTAAAGCAGAACAAGAGTGACCTTTATTCCAGTTCCCAATGAGTTCCTCATCTCCATTTGAGACCTCCTCAGTCCAGACTTCACTGTCCATATCTGTATTAGTCCATTCTCACTGCTATAAAGATACAACCTGAGACTAGGTAATTTATAAAGGAAAGAGGTTTAATTGACTCACAGTTCTGCAGGCTTAGCAGAAAGCATGGTTAAGAGGCCTTAGGAAACTTACAATCATGGTAGAGGACTAAGGGAAAGCTACCATCTTACATGGTAGCAGGCAAGAAGCGTGAGAGCAGTGGGAACATCTACTTATAAAACCATCAGATCTCATGAGAACTCACTGTCATGAGAAAAGCATGGGGGAACCACCCCCATGATCTAATCACCTCCCACCAGGTCCTTTCCTCAACACGTGGGGATTACAATTTGGATTACAATTCAAGATAAGATTTGGGTGGGGACACAGAGCCAAACCATATCATTCTGCCCCTGCCCCCTCCCAAATCTCATGTCCTAACATTCCAAAACCAATCATGCCTTCCCAACAATCCTCTGAAGTCTTAATTCATTCCAGCATTAACTCAAAGTCCAAATCCAAAGTCTCATCTTGTGAAACCAAAAACAAGTTAGTTACTTCCAAGATACAATGGGGGTATCATTGGTTAAATGTTCCCATTCCAAATGAGAGAAATTGGCCAAAATAAAGGAGCCACAAAACCCATGCAAGTTCAAAACCCAGAGTGTCTGTGGTTTTTTCAGGTACACAGTGCAAGCTGTCAGTGGGTCTGGGGTCTGCAGGATGGTGGCCCTCTTCTCACAGCTGCACTAGGAAGTGCCCCAGTGGGGACTCTGCATGGGGGCTCCAACCCCACATTTCTCTTCTGCACTGACCTAGCAGAGGTTCTCCATGAGGGCTCTGCCCCTGCAGCAGACTTCTGCCTGGACTTCCAAGCATTTCCATACATCCTCTAAAATATAAGTGGAGGTTCCCAAATCTCAACTCTTGCCTTCTGTGCATCCACAGGCCCAACACCATGTGGAAACTGCCAAGGCTTGGGGCTTGCACCCTCTGAAGCAATGCTAAGCCATACCTTGGCCCCTTTTAGCCACCACTAAGGCTGGAGTGACTGGGACACAGAGTACCAAGTCCCAAGGCTGCACAAAGCAGCAGGTCCCTGGCCTGGCCCACAGAACCATTTTTCCCTCTTAGTCCTCCAGGCCTGTGACAGGAGAAGCTTCCCAGTAGGTCTCTGACATACCTTGGAGACATTTTCCCCATTGTCTTGGCTATTAACATTCGGCTCCTCGTTACTTATGCAAATTTCTGCAGCCAGCTTGACTTCTTTCCCAGAAAATGGATTTTACTTGTATACCACATAATCAGACTGCAAATTTTCCAAACTTTTATGTTCTGACTTCCTTTTAAGCATAAGTTCCTCATCTCCATCTGAGACCAGCTCAACGCGGACTTCATTGTCCATGTCACTATCAGCATTTTGGTCAAAACCATTCAGTAAGTCTCTAGGAAGCTCCAAACTTTCCCACATCTTCCTGTCTTCTTCTGAGCTCTCCAAATTATTCCAACTTCTGCCTATTACCCAGTTCCAAAGTTGCTTCCACACTTTCAGGTTATCTTTATAGCAGTACCCTATTCTACCAGGACCCATTTACTGTATTAGATCATTCTCCCATTGCTTTAAAGATACTACCTGAGTCTGGGTAATTTATAAAGGAAAGAGGTTTAATTCAGTCACAGTTCTGCAGGATTAATAGGAAGCATGGCTAGGAGGCCTTAGGAAACTTACAATCATGGCAGAAAGGGAAGGGGAAGCAAGCACGGCTTACATGGGGGCAGGTGAGAGGTGCAAGAGAAGGGGAAGCTTCTACTTATAGAACCATCAAGACTTGTGAGAACTCACTCACTATTATGAGAACAAGATTGAACCATGGGCCAGGCATGGTGGCTCACACTTGTAATCCCAGTACTTTGAGAGGCCAAGGTGGGTGGATTACTTGAGGCCAGGAGTTCAAGACCAACCTGGCCAACATGGTGAAACCCTGTCTCTACTAAAAGTACAAAAAATTAGCCAGGCATGATGGCACGTGCCTGTAATCCCAACTACTTGGGTGGCTGAGGCACAATAATCGTTTGAGCCTAGGAGGCAGAGGTTGCAGTGAGCTGAGACCACACCACTGCACTCTTGCCTGGGCAACAGAGTGAGACTCTGTCTCAAAAAAAAACTGAACCATGAAGAAATCCAAAACCTGTCCAGCACAAAAACAAGTAAAGAGATTGAAGCTGTAATAAAAAGTCTCCCAATAAAGAAAAGCCTGGCACTCAAATGGTGTCACTGCTGAATTCTACCAAGTATTAAAGAAGAATTAATACCAATCCTACTCAAACTATTCTGAAAAGTAGAGAAGGGAATACTTCTAGACTCTTTCTATAATGCCAGTATTACCCTGATACCAAAAACAGCTAAAGACACATCAAAAAACAAAACAAAACAAAACAAAAAAACACTACTGGCATATATCTCTGAAAAATATTGATGCAAAAATGCTCAACAAAATACCAGCAAACCTAATTCAACAGTACATTAGAAAAATAATTCATCATGGCCAAGGGGGATTTATGTCTGGGATGCAAGGACAGTCCAATACATGCAAAACAATCAGTGTGATACATCAGATCAGCAGAATGAAGGAAGAAAACCATAAGATCATTTCAATTGATGCTAAAAAAGCATTTGATGAAATTCAAAATCCCTTCATAATAAAAACTCAAAAAATTATGTATAGAAGGAACACAACAAATAAAAGCCATATATGACAGACTCAACGGCTAGTATCATACTGAACGGGAAAAGTGAGAAAGCCTTTCCTCTAAGGTCTAGAACACGACAAGGATGCCCACTTTCACCATTGTTGTTCAACATAGTACTGGAAGTCCTAGCTAGAGCAATCAGACAAGAGAAGGAAAGAAAGGGCATCCAAATTGGAAAGGAAGAAGTCAAATGGTCCTCTTTTACAGACGATATAATTTTATATTTGGAAATACCTAAAGACTCCACAATAAAACTGTTGGAACTGATAAACAAATTCAGTAAAATTGCAGAATACAAAAATCAACATCCAAAAATCTGTAGCATTTCTATAGGCCAACAGTGAACAATCTGAAAAAGAAATTTACAAAGTAATTCCATTTGCAGTAGCAACAAAAATTTAACTACCTAGGAATTATTTTAACCAAAGAAATGAAAGATGTCTATAATGAAAACTATAAAGCACTGATGAAATAAATTGATAAGGACACAAAAAAATAGAAGATATTCCATGTTTATGAATTGAAAGAATAAACATAGTTAAAATGTGCATACTACTCAAAGGAATCTCCAGACTCAGTGCAATCCCTATCAAAACACCTATAAGATTCTTCACAGAAATTAAAAAAAAATCATAAAATTTATATGGAATTTATATTTTTATCATCTGTGAAGATTCTTCATGAAAAAAAAGGCAGGGTGCAGGGGTTCATGCCTGTAATGCCAGCACTTTGGGAAGCTGAAGTGGGTGAATTGCTTGAGCTCAGAAGTTTGAAACCAGCCTGGGCAACATGGCAAAACCCTGTCTTTACAAAAAAATACAATAATTAGCTAGATGTGGTGGCATGGGTCTGTAGTCCCAGCTACTCAGGAAGCTGAGGTGAGAGGATGGCTTGAACCTGGGAGGCAGTGGTTACAGTGAGCCAGGATCGCACTACTGAACTCCAGCTTGGGTGACAGAGCAAGACCCTGTCTCAAAAAAAAAAAAAAAAAAAAAAATTAAGAAATAGAAAAAAAAATCCTAAAATTTATACGGAACCACAGAATAGCCAACACTATCCTAAGCAAAAATAACAAAACTGGAGGAATCACATTACCTGACTTCAAATTATACTACAAAGCTATAGTAACCAAAATGACATGGCACTGGTGTAAAAACAGACACAAAGGACAATGGAACAGAATAAAGAAGCCACAAACAAATCAACACACCTACAGTGAAGTCATTTTTTACAAAGGTGCCAGGAACATACACTGGGGAAAAGACAGTATCTTCACTAAGTGGTGCTAGGAAAACTGGATATCCATATGCAGAAGAATGAAACTAGGCCCCTATGTCCCAACATATTCAAAATAAAATCAAAATGGGTTAAAGACTTATATCTAAGACCACAAACTATGAAATTACTACAAGAAAATATTGGGTAAATTCTCCAGGACAACGCTCTGGGCAAAAAATTCTTGAGGCATACTGCACAAGCACAGGCAATCAAAGCAAAAATGGACAAATGAGATCACATCAAGTTAAAAAGTTTCTGCAAAGCAAAGCAAACTATCAACAAGATGAAGAGACAACCCACAGAATGGAAGAAAATATTTTCCAAACACCTATCTGACAAGGGATTAAAGACCAGAATATATAAGGAGCTCAAACAACTCTAAAGGAAAAAAAATATAATAATCCAATTTAAAAAATGGGCAAAAGATTTGAATAGACCTTTCTCAAAAAAAGACATACTAATGGCAAACAAGTGTATGAAAATATGCTCAACATCATTGACCATCAGCAAATCAAAACTATAATGAGACATCTTTTTACCCTAGTTAAAATGGGCTTTATCTTAAAGACAGGCAATGACAAATGCTGGTGAAGATATGGAGAAAAGGGAAACCTCGTACACTGTTGGTGGGAATGTAAATTGGTACAATCACTATGGAGAACAGTTTGGAGGTTCCTCACAGAAATGAACATAGAGCTACCATATGATCCAGCCATCCCACTCCTGGGTATATACTCAAAAGAAAGTAAACAATATATCAAAGAGATACCTGCACTCCTATGTTTGTTCCAGCACTACTTACAATAGCTAAGATTTGGAAGCAACCTTAGTGTCAATTAACAGATGAATGGATAGAGAAAACGTGGTACATATACATAATGGAGTACTACTCAGCCATTAAAAATATGAGATCCTGTCATTTTCATTTGCAGCAACATGGATAGAACTGGATGTCATTATGTTAAGTGAAATAAGCCAGGCACAAACATTGCATGTTCTCACTTATCTGTGGAATGTAAAAATCAAAACAATTGAACTTGTGGACATAGAGCAGTAGTAGAATGGTTACCAGAGGCTGGGAAGGTGACATGGTAGCAGAGGGGAGTTTGGGATGGCTAATAGGTTTTAAAAAATAGAAAGAATAAATAAGACCTACTATTTGATATCACAACAGGGTACCTATAGTCGATAATAAATTAATTGTACATTTTAAAATCACTTAAAAAGTGTAATTGGATTGTTTGTAACACAAAGGAAAAATGCTTGAGGGAATGGATATCCCATTATCCATGATGCGATTATTTAACATTGCATGCCTGTATCAAAACATCTTATGTACACCACAAATGTATATACCTGCTATGAACCCACAAAACTTAAAAAAAAAAAAAAAACTAAAAAAACTGGCAGTGCTCATTTCAGAAGCATATACTAAAATTGTAATAATACAGAGAATATTATCATGGCCCCTTGCACAAGGATAACACACAAATTTGTGACATGCTCTATATTTTTTATATTAAATAAAATCATTATTTAAAAATTTTAAAAAACTAAAGAATTTCAACACACAGTTTGGAAAAACATGCTATATAGTTTCTAAGTGGCCCATAGTGAAAAACAACATAATAAATAATTTTTAATTTCTGTAAGAACTACTTCTTATAGCATAGTAAAAAGAAAAAAAAACAGGAGTGGCCAAGATGGCCAAATAGAAGTAGATAGTGTGCATGGCTCTCATGGAGAAGAAAAGATGGGGTGAATAAATATAATACCTTCAAATGAAACATCCAGGTACTCGCACTGGGGTTAATCAAGGAAACAGCCTGACCCACAGAGAACAAAGAAAAGCAAGACAGGACAACAGCCCACCTAGGAGCAACATGGAGCCATGGGATTCCCCCCTGCCCAGGGAAGCAGTGAGTGAACGAGCAGCCCTGGGAAACCATGCTTCTCCCACAGATCTTTGCAACTTGCTAGTCAAGAGGTCTCCTTGTGAACACACTCCACCAGGGCCTTCAGTCTTCGGTTTGACAGACAGAACTAGGCAGAGTCTTGGCATAGCAGCTGCTCAGGCATGCATGGAGACCCTGCAACCTTAGATGCTGGGGCTTTCTAGCAAATGTAGCTGCAGCTCCAACAAAGTGGGAGGTTAGACTCCTATGCATAACCCTAGGAAAGAGGATGAATCCAGGGGGCTGAGCAGCAACAGCCCACAGACCCCACTTCCACAGCACCTCACAAGATAAGACCCACTGACTTGGAATTTCAGCCAGCTACCAGTAGTGGCATTGCACCTCCCTAAGAAGGAGCTCCCTGGGGTTGGGGTGGGCGGCCATCATTGCTGTTCAGACACCTTAGTCATCCCAGCCTTTAGGCTTTGGAGAGTCTGAGCTGACCTGGGGCAGAAGGGATCCTCCGGAACAGTACAGCCACTCTACCAAAATGTAGCCAGACTGCTGCTTTAAGCAGGTGCCCAATCCTGTTCCTCCTTACTGGGCAGGATCTCCCAACTAGGGCCTCAAGCCACCCCACCTAAGCACTCCAACCAACAGAGATACGAATTATTCCTGGTATGGCACTCCCAGAGGGAGGAGCAGGTCACCATCTTTGCTGTTTGGGTGACTTAGCTGTTCCAGCCTTTGGGTTTTGGAGTCTCTGGGGTGACTGGGCACTGAAGTGGACCCCCAGTGCCGCACAGCAAAGCTGCTCTACAAAAACGTGGCCAGACTGCTTTTCATTTTTTTATTTTTTAAATTTTTTTAAGGCATGCTTTTTTATTATTATTATTATACTTTAAGTTCTAGGGTACATATGCACAATGTGCAGGTTTGTTACATATATATACATGTGCCATGTTGGTGTGCTGCACCCATTAACTCATCATTTACATTAGGTATATCTCCTAATGCTATCCCTCCCCCCTCCCCCCTCCCCACAATAGGACCCGGTGTGTGTGGAGAAATAGGAACACTTTTATACTGTTGGTGGGACTGTAAACTAGTTCAACCATTGTGGAAAACAGTATGGCGATTCCTCAAGGATCTAGAACTAGAAATACCATATGACCCAGCCATCCCATTACTGGGGATATACCCAAAGGATTATAAGTCATGCTGCTATAAAGACATATGAACACGTATGTTTATTGCAGCACTATTCACAATAGCAATGACTTGGAATCAACCCAAATGTCCATCAGTGACAGACGGGATTAAGAAAATGTGGCACATATACACCATGGAATACTATGCAGCCATAAAAAAGGATGAGTTTGTGTCCTTTGTAGGGACATGGATGCAGCTGGAAACCATCATTCTCAGCAAACTATTGCAAGAACAGAAAACCAAATACCGCATGTTCTCACCCATAGGTGGGAACTGAACAATGAGATCACTTGGACACAGACTGCTTTTTAAAATAGGTCCTGATCCCATTCCTCCTTACTGGGCAGGACCTCCCAACCAGGGTCTCTAGCCACTTCCTATATATGTCTTTGGACCAGCAACAGGTCCATATCTCCCTTGACAAAGCTCCCAAGGGAACTGCCCTTGCCACCCTCAGATTAATGAAGAAGTAGAGACCCTAAGTGCCTTATTCATACCTCCAATGAGCTGCAGTTGACCCAAGGGGAGGAGGTCAGTCCATCTCCCATGGGTCCCATATAGCCCCCATGGCTTGTCACCAGACAGGGAACCCCTGGCTTGGGCCCACAGCACAAACTCTCCATCTTGGGTTGACTGCACTGAGCAATTGCTGACCTGCATCTCTCTAGGTTCGAGCCCCAAGGAGTCAAGCAAACGACCCTTGGCTACAACCACTACTAAGATCTGTTCCTCTGTGCCTCAAAGCTGAGAAAAGAACATAAACACTGAAATCACCCAAGAGCTGCAGTGGGCAGCCCAGGAGTGCCAAATCGTGAACTATAGCCTGTACTTAAGGAGGAGAGGAACCCACATTTTCAGAGCACTGAGAGGGAACTTGACTGCAACTGCAGGAAAACATAGGGGAGCCACACAAGGGGGCAAGAGTCTACCAACTGACCAATAAGCCTAAGTGTCGCCTGCTGGATCACACCCCAAGGCTTCAACACCAAAAATACCTCATTAACATACCCCACTCTGAAATCAGAGACAAGAAGTCAGCTTCAAATAAAGACCCTACACAAAGTCTTGGTCCAGTGAAGACATCCAGAAAAGAAATCTATTGACTGTGCTCAATCTGCACTGCAGTTAAAGGAACACTCACACACACAGATGAGAAAGAACCAAGGTAAGAACCTCAGTACCTGTCATATTTCCTCCAAATGACTGCAGCAGTTCTCCAACAAGAGCTCTTAATCAGGCTGAACTGGCTGGAATGACAGAAATAGAATTCAGAATATGGATGGAAACAAAGATCACCAAGACTCAGGAGGATGGCAAAACCCAATCCAAGGAAAATGGAAATCACAATAAAGTGATATACAAGATGAAGAATGAAATAAGTATAAAAAAGAACCTAACAGGTCTGGCAGAGTTGAGTAACACAAGAATTTCACAATGCAATCACAAGTATTAAGAGCAGAATAAACCAGGCTGTAGAAGGAGTTTCAGGCCAGGCATGGTGGCTCACGCCTATAATTCCAGCATGTTGGCAGGCCAAGACAGGCAGATCATCGGAGGTCAGGAGTTTGAGACCAGCCTGGCCAAAATGGTGAAGCTCCCTCTCTACTAAAAATACAAAAATTAGCTGGGCATGGTGGCAGATGCCTGTAATGCCAGCTACTTGGGAGGCTGAAGAAGGAGAATTGCTTGAACCTGGGAGGCAGAGGTTGCAGTGAGCCAAGATTGCACCATTGCACTCCAGCCTGGGCGACAAGAGCCAAACTGTCTCAAAACAAAACAAACAAACAAACAAAAAACAGAACTTCAGAACTTGAAGACTGATTCTCTGAAACAAGACAGTCAGACAAAAATAAAGAAAAAAGAATTTTAAAAGTGAACAAATTATTTGGGAAGTATGGGATTACATAAAGAGGCCAAATCCATGAATCACTGGCATCCCTGAAAGGGAGGAGAAGAAACCAAACAACTTGGAACATATATTTCAGGATATCATCCATGAAAATTGTCCCAATCTTGCTAGGGAGGCCAACAGTAAAATTGGGAAACACAGAGAACTCCTGCAAGATTCTACACAAGAAGATCATTACCAAGACACATAATCATCGATTTTCCAAGGTTGAAATGAAAGAAAGAATGTTAAAGGCAGCTAGAGAGAAAGGGCAGGTCACCTACAAAAGGATCCCCATCAGTGGGATATCACCACTGATCCCACAGAAATACAGACCACCATCAGAGAATACTACAAACACTTCTACACAAATAAACTAGAAAATCTAGAAGAAACAGATAAATTCCTGGACACACACACCCTCCCAAGACTAAACCAGGAAGAAGTTGAATCCCTGCATAGACCAATAACAAGTTCTGAAATTGAGGCAGTAATTAATAGCTTACCAACAAAAACAAGCCCAGGACCAGAAGGATTCACAGACAAATTCTACCAGAGGTAAAAAGAGGAGCTGGTACCATTCCTCCTGAAACTATTCCAAACAATAGAAAAAGAGGGACTCCTCCCTAACTCATTTTAGGAGGCCAGCATCGTCCTGATACAAAAACCTGGCAGAGACACAACAAAAAAAAAAAAAGAAAAAAAAGAAAAATTCAGGCCAACATCCCTGATAAACATCGATGTGAAAATCCTCAATAAAATACTGGCAAACAGAATCCAGCAGCACATCAGAAAACTTATCCACCACAATCAAGTCAGCTTCATCACTGGGATGCAAGGCTGGTTCAGCATATGCAAATCAATAAACGTAATCCATCACAGAAACAGAACAATGACAAAAACCACATGATTATCTCAATAAATGAAGAAAATACTTTGATAAAATTTAACACTTCTTCATGCTAAAAACACTCAAAAAACTAGGTATTGATGGGACATATCTCAAAATAATATGAGCTATTTCTAACAAACGCATAGTCAATATCATACCGAATGGGCAAAAGCTGAAAGTACTCCCTTTGAAAACCGACACAAGACGAGGATGCCCTTTCTAACCACGCTTATTCAACATAGTGTTGGAAGTTCTGGCCAGGGCAATCAGGTCAGATAAATCTTTAAAAGCGTATTCAAATAGGAAGCGAGGAAGTCGAATTACTTCTCTCTGCAGATGAAATGATGTATATTTAGAAAACCTCATCATCTCAGCCCAAAATCTCCTTACATTGATAAGCAACTTCAGCAAAGTCTCAGGATACAAAATCAACGTGCAAAAATCACAAACATTCCCATATACCAATAATAGACAAACAGAGAGCCAAATCATGAGTGAACACCCATTCACAATTTCTACAAAGAAAATAAAATACCTAGGAATACAAGTTACAAGGGACATGAAGGACCACTTTAAGGAGAACTATAAACCACTGCTCAAGGAAATAAGAGAGAACACAAACAAATGGAAAAACATTCCATGTTCATGAAGAGGAAGAATCAATATCGTGAAAATGGCCATACTGCCCAAAGTAATTTATAGATTCAATGCTATTCCCATCAAGCTATCATTGACTTTCTTCACAGAACTAGAAATAACTACCTTAAATTTCATATGGAATAAAAAATGAGCGTGTATAGCCAAGACAATCCTAAGCAAAAAGAACAAAGCTGGAGGCATCATGCTACCTGACTTCAAACTATACTACAAGGCTACAGTAACCATACAGACCAATGGAACAGAACAGAGGCCTCAGAAATAATACCACACATCTACAACCATCTGATCTTTGACAAACCTGACAAAAACAAACAATAGGGAAAGAATTCCCTATTTAATAAATGGTGCTGGGCAAACTGGCTAGCCACAGGCAGAAAACTGAAACTGGATCCCTTCCTTACCCCCATACAAAAATTAACTCAAGATTAAAGATTAAATGTAAATTAAATATAAAACCTAAAACATGTAAATCCTAGAAGAAAACCTAGGCAATACCATTCAGGACATAGGCATGGGGAAAGACTTCATGACTAAAACACCAAAAGCAATGGCAACAGAAGCCAAAATTGAAAAATGGGATCTAATTAAAGAGTTTCTTCACAGCAAAAGAAACTATTATTAGAGTGAACAGACAACCTACAGAATGGGAAAAAATTTTTGCAGTCTATCCACCTGACAAAGGTCTAATATCCAGAATCTACAAGGAACTTAAACAAATTTACAAGAAAAAACAAACAACCCCATCAAAAAGTGGATGAAGGATACGAACAGACATTTCTCAAAAGAAGACATTTGTGTGGCCAACAAACATATGAAAAAAAGCTTATCATCACTGATCATTAGTGAAATGCAAATCAAAACCACAATGAGACACCATCTCACACCAGTTAGAATGGTGATCATTAAAAAGTCTGGAAACAACAGATGTTGGTGAGGATGTGGAGAAACTGGAATGCTTTTATGCTGTTGGTGGAAGTGTAAATTAGTTCAACCATTGTGGAAGCCAGTGTGGCGATTCCTCAAGAATCTAGAACCAGAAATACCATTTGACCCAGCAATCCCATTACTGGGTATATACCCAAAGGATTATAAATCATTCTACTATAAAGACACATGTACATGTATGTTTATTACAGCACTGTTCACAATAGCAAAGACTTGGAACCAACATGAATCCCCATCAATGATAGACTAGATAAGGAAAATGTGGCACATATACACCATGGAATACTATGCAGCCATAAAAAAGAATGAGTTCATGTCCTTTGCAGGAACATGGCCAAAGCTGGAAACCATCATTCGCAGCAAACTAACACAGGAACAGAAAACCAAACACCGCCTGTTCTCTCTCATAAGTCTGAGTTGAACAGTGAGAACACATGGATAGAGGGAAGGGAACATCACACATGAGGGCCTGTCGGGGGTGGGAGGAAAGTGGAGGGAGAGCATTAGAACAAATACCTAATGCATGAGGGGCTTAAAACCTAGATGACAAGTTGATAGGTGCAGTAAACCACCATGGCACATGTATACCTATGTAACAAATCTGCATGTTCTGCAATTGTATCCCAGAACTTAAATTACAATACATAAATAAATAAGAAAAAAATAAATGTATCCAAAAGACAAGCCATATTAATGTTAAAAACATTATGAAATTTTTAAAAGTCTTTAAAAAAATAAAAAATAAAACCAGAAATCAATAACAGGAGGAATTTTTTACATTTACATAATACATGAAAATTAAACATGTTACTGAACAACTGATGGCTCTTCAAACAAGAAATTAAAAGAGAAATTAAATGATATCTTGGGACAAACAAAAATGGACACACACCATACCAGAACTTATGGAATGCAGCAAAAGCAGTTCTAAGAGAGAAGTTTATAGCAGTAAATGCCTTTATCAAAAAAGGGGAGGATTTTGAATAAGCAATCTAACTTTACACTTGACAGAATTAGAAAAACAAGAACTAAGCCCAAAGCAAGCAGAAGAAAGGAAATAATAAACATCCGAGAGGAATAAATTAAATAGAGACTGGAATATATTAAATAGAAAATAGAAAAGACCAACAAAACTGAGAGTTGGGTTTTGAAGAGATAAACAAAATGGACAAACCTTAAGATGGACTAACTAAAAAAAAAATAGAGAAAACTTAAATAAATAAAATCAAAAATGAAAACGGAGACATTACAACTGGCACTACAGAAATACAAAGGATCATAAGAGACTACTATGAACAATTATAAGCCAAAATATTAGATAACCTAGAAGAAATGGATAAATTCCTAAAACATTACAACCTACCAAGGCAGAATTATGAAAAAAATAGATCATCTGCACAAACCAATAAGTAAGGAGATTGAGAAGTAATAAAAAAAATCTCCCATCAAAGCCTTAGAACTTGATGGCTTCCCTGATGAATTCTGCCAAACATGTGAAAAGACCTAGCACCAACGCTACTCAAACTCTTCAAAAAAAATTGAAGAGGAGGAAATAGTTTCAAATTAATTTTCTGTGGTCAGCATTACCCTGATACCAAAGCCAGTTAAGTACACTACAAGAAAAGAAAATTACAGACCTATATATCTGATGAACATGGGTGCAAAAATGCTCAACAAAATACTAGCTAACCAAATTTAATAGCACATTAAAAGGATTGTTCACCATGATCAAGTGGGATTTATCTCTGGGATGCAAGGATAGTCAAAATACACTAATCAGTAAATGCAATACACCACATTAACAGAATGAAGGGTAAAAACTATGATTCTCTAATGAATGCAGAAAAGGCATAGACAAAACTCAACATCCTTTCATAATTAAAAATTCCAATAACTTACATATAGAAGAAAATTTCCCCAACACAATAAAGGCCATATATAACTAGCCCACAGCTAACATCATAATCAGTAAGATAAAACTAAAAGCTTTTTCTTTAAGATGCAGTACAAGGCAAGGATGCCCACCCTCACTAATTCAGTACAATATAGTACTGGAACTTTTAGCCAGAGCAATCAGACAAAAGAAAAACAATCATCTAAATTAGAAAGGAAGAAGTTAAATTATCTCTGTTTGTAGATGACATGATCTCATGTACAGAAAACCCCAAAGACGATCAAAAGCTAATACAGAATATAATAAAATTGCAGGATACAAATCTACATACAGAAATCAGTAGCATTTCTTATATCAACAGCAAACTATCTGAAAAATAAATCAAGAAAACAATCCCGCTTACAACTGCTATAAAGAAATAAAATATTTAGGAATAAATTTAACCAAGGAGGTGAAAAAAATCTGTACCTTGAAAACTATAAAACATTGATGAAAAAGTTGAAGAAGACACAAACAAAAGGAAAGATATTCTGTGTTCATGAATTGAATGAATATTGTTAAAATGTCCATACTACTCAAAGCAATCTATAGATTCAATGCAATCCCTCTCAAAATCCTAATGGCATTTTTTGCCTATCAATGATAGACTGGATAAAGAAATTGTGCCACATATACACCATGGAATCTATGCAGCCATAAAAAAGGATGAGTTCATGTCCTTTGCAGGGACAAGGATGAAGCTGGAAATCATCATTCTCAGCTGTCCCTTGCAGGGACATGGATGAAGCTGGAAATCATCATTCTCAGCAAACTAACACAGGAACAGAAAACGAAAGCTGGAAATCATCATTCTCAGCAAACTAACACAGGAACAGAAAACGAAAGACCTCATGTTCTCACTCATAAGTGGGAGTTGAACAATGAGAACACATGGACACAGGGAGGGGAACATCACACACCAGGGCCTGTTGGTGGGTGGGGGCGCTAGGGGAGGGATAGCATTAGGAGAAATACTTAATATAGATGATGGGTTGGTGAGTGCAGCAAACCACCATGGCACATGCATATCTATGTAACAAACCTGCATGTTCTGCACATGTATTCCAGAATTTAAAGTACAGGAAAAAAAATCCTGATGACATTTTTCATAGAAATAGAAAAACAGCCCTAATATTTGTATGGAACCACACACACACACACACACACACAAACAGAATAGCCAAAGAAATTTGGAGCATAAAGAACAATGCTGAAGAAGGCATCATACTACCTGATTTCAAAATATACTACAAAGGTATAGTAATCAAAACAGTATGGTAATTGCATTAAAAACAGACACATAGACCAAAGGAACATAATAGAGAGCTTAGAAATAAACACAAATTTATGGTCAACTGACCTTTGACAAACATGCCAAGAACACAAAATGGGGTATAATGTTTGCAGTGGAAGGAAAACATATCATTATTTGCAGATAATATGATTGCCCATACAGGAAATCAAACAGAAAAAGCTTGAAACTAACCATTTAAACCAATGAGAGCTAAACAAATTTCCTAAATACAAGACCAACATGCAAACATAAATACCATTATTATACACAAGAAATAATTATAAAATGCAGTCAAAAAAAATATACACATTAGCAAAATATAATGTCTTAACTTATTGAGGAATAAATGTTTTTTAAAAGTATGTGCATGTCTTTAGAGATGTGTTTTAAAACACTATTGAAGCATAAAAAAGAACTGAGGAAATTGAGATATGTATCATATTGGTGATTAAAACAAGTTGAATTCTAGTCAAAATCCCAAGGTAATATTTCATAGGATAGACAAATTTACTCAAACTACCTGAGGTGATGGATGTGTTAATTAAGTTGATTGTGCTAATCATTTCATAATGTATACATATATCAAAACATCAGGCCGAGTGTGGTGGCTCACGCTTGTAATCCCAGCACTTTGTGAGGCTGAGGCAGGTGTATCACTTGAGCCCAGGAGTTCCAGACCAGCCTGGGCAACAGTGCAAAACCCCATCTCTACAAAAGTTAAAAAAAAAAAAAAAAAAAAAATTACCCAGGTGTGGTGGTGCATGCCTGTTGTCCCAGCTATTTGGGAGGCTCAGGTAGGAGGATCGCTTGAGCATGGGAGGTGGAGGCTGCAGTGAGCCAAAATCACACCACTGCACTCCAGCCTGGGCAACAGAGCAAGACTCTGTCTCAAAAGAAAAATACATTGTATAGCCTAAATATATGCAATTTTTTAAATCATGCCCAAAAAAACCTGAAGAAAATTTAAAAATATTAAAATTATATATTTGAAAGAGTAAAACATTAAGTAAAAACCAAACAAATTGAAAAGAAAATCAAGACAAGGGGATAGGCATCTATACCAACTACATATTAAGATTTATTTTTAATTTATAAGAATTAAAACAATGTGGAATTGGTATAGAAACAGACAAACATACCTTAAGATTTAAAACGTAGGCCAGGTGTGGTGGCTCATGCCTGTAATTCCAGCAGTTTGGGAGGCTGAGGCAGGCGGATTGATGATTCCAAAAGTTCAAGACCAGCCTGGGCAACATGATGAAACTCCATCTCTACTAAAAATACAAAAAATTGGCCAGGCGTGGTGGCACATGCTTGCTGTCCAAGTTACTCAGGAGGCTGAGGTGGGAGGATCATTTGAGCCCAGAAGGTAGAGGCTGTGGTGAGCTAAGATCTCACCATTGCACTCCAGCGTGGGCAACAGAGTGAGACTCCATCTCAAAAAAAAGGAAAAAAAAAGACTTAAAACCCTAGAAAGAGTCATGTATATATATACACACACATATAAAATCGGGGTTTGGCAAAATTGGCTTTCCATATGGAAAAATAAAATTCTATCTGTACATCACAGAGACACAACATATTTCAAAAAGAATAAAGACCTAAATATGAAAAAAAAAAAAAAAACTCCTCTTAAACTACTAGAAAAATAAGAGAATGTCTTTATGATCTGAGGGTAGAAAAATATTTCTTGCTGGGCATGGTGGCTCACGCCTATAATCCCAGCACTTTGGGAGGCTGAAGGGGGCAGATCACGAGGTCAGGAGATTGAGACCATCCTGGCCAACATGGTGAAACCCTGTCTCTACTAAAATACAAAAAATTAGCTGGGCATGGTGGTGCGTGCATGTAGTCCCAGCAAAGGAGGCTGAGGCAGAGGAATTGCTTGAATCCAGGAGGCGGAGGTTGCAGTGAGCTGACATTGCGCCACTGCACTCCATTCTGGCAACAGAGTGAGACTCCATCTCAAAAACAAAACAAAACAAAAAAATTCTTGTCTAAGAATCTTTTTTAAAAAGTTCAGTGTTAGAGAAAATAAATACGACTACTTAACAAATTTTAAATTCTGTCACCATAAGCAAAGTAGAGGATATTTTTAAATTTGGTGAAAAAGCATAGATAGTATAAAAAATAGAACAGTCTAGGTACTATGAAAATCTATAACAATAACAAAAATAATACAAATTATGGACATCTACATGTCCATGAAAATTATGTATTATTTTGTAATGTATGTATAAAGAAAAGAGTCTGGAATCTTGCCAAATAAGCTGATAAAGTTTCCTCTTGACAGGCGGACAGTAAAATGGGATTACAATTCTATCTACAAAATTTTAATGTCTCACAAAATGAATGTTCATGTCTTTACTTCTGGTATAATAATAATAAAAAAAAAAAAAATAGGGAAGACAGAGAGGAGCAGGGTAAGGAAGGTAAAGAACAGAAGGAAGAAGAAAGGGAAGCCAGAGGAGAAAAAGGAAAAATAGGACAAGGAGAAAGAAAGCAGAGGGTGAAAGGTAGGAGGAAGTGAATTAACTGAAACAAAAAATCAAATATTGCTTCTTACTTATGAGTGGGAGCTAAACAATGGGTACACATGGACATAAAGATGGAAACAATACTCACCAGGGTCTCCAAAACAGAGGAGGATGGAAGTGGGATGAGTTGAAAAGTTACCTATCAGGTATAATGTTCACTAATGGGTACACTAGTAGCCCAATCCCCATCAGTATGAGATACACCCATGTAACAAACATACACATGAACCTCCTGAATCTAAAATAAAATAAAAACTTTTTAAAAAGAAATTCATGTGAGAATCTAAGAGCCAAGGCTCTTGAGAGGTAGAAAGGAAGGTTTTTTGGTTTTTGGTTTTGTTTAGTTTTGGTCACTTAGCCACCTATACCCATGTCCAAAGTGAGTGGTTTCCCTATTCTGTCAGTCCCCGTCTCCCCGGTCTCTGCATTCCTCCTGTAGCTCCAGCTGTAACCCAAGCAGGAAGGTCCAACGCTGGCACCTCTTTCTAGAATGGAGACTGATGTTGACTAACCAGCTTTAGACTAACATCCTGGACTCGATATAAAATTCTCCTTCCTCCTAGCCAGCTATTCCTTGCACTTACATGTAAGTTTTATTTTCTCTGCTTTCTCCTGAGATTAGAGGCTAGCTTGTTCCCTAATGTTGATTAGTGGGGTTCTGCCTTGCTCTCTGTGCTTGAGTCCCCATCAAGGTTATGACACCAGTACCCTAGTCACATTAGGATTAGGACCTCTGAGGAACTAAAGACCTATGTACTTCTATCAGCTTGAGTTACATATCAACTTTGAGGAGAATTGAATGGGTGAATCCCAGTTACCTAATGATAGGTTTCCCAGAAGCCAATTCTCCATGCATATCTGTAGACTTCAAGGATTACACAAGCGCACCATGAAGCCAGAGAGTGACAAAAGGACATCATGCCTGCTAAAAACTGAAAGAATATATTCAAAATGCTGTATGAGTCATTACCTAGATAGGAAAACCGAAGCATATCAGTTACTTTAAAAGCAATAATTCAATATACAGAATGGTTAAATACAAAAGTGGCTAAACAAGTATTAGAGGATGAAATGTGGAAAGAAAACACTAAAATAACAAAAATGTAATAGAAGATGAGAAGCCCAGATTCCCTCTCACGGAAGGACAAGTTGTCCCCGGGGTCAGCAGCCAACCTTGAGCTTTCAGCTACTTCACCGTTTGACACAGCTGCAGCGAGTTAGTCTGCCCCCAAGAACTGGTAACAGGGACTCTACTTCTGGTGGAGCACAAACAGCCCCTGGCACAAGGTGGGTATTCCAATGGTTAAAACTCTTATAAGTAATGACTAGGGATATGTGCCACTGAGGAAGAAATCACTAACAGATGAACCAGAGCAAGGGTTTGAGTTGTATTCATTTTCTAAACTATATAACAAATTACCACAAGCTTAGTGTCTTAAGCAAAATACATTTATTATCTCACAGTTTCATTTGTGAGGAGTTGGGGCAGGCTTAGCTAGGTCTTTGGCTCAGGGTCCCACAGGGCTATAATCAAGGCACTAGCTGAGCTGCATTCTCATCAAAGGCTGAACTGGGGAAAGATCTGCTTCCAAGCTCACTCAGGTTGTTGCGGATTTCATTTTCTGGCAGTTGTAGAACTCATGGCCACTGGCTTCTTCAAAGTCAGCAACAGAAGTGTCTGCAGCTTAAGTCTTACTTCCAGACCCTTCTTAAAAGGGATCACCTGGTCCTACCCAGAAAAATCTCCCTTTTGATTAACTTAAAGTCAATTAGTTAAGGGCCTTAATGACATCTGCAAAATTCCCACATTTGCTATAGCCTGGTTAGAAGCAAGTTACATGTCTCACTCAAGCTTGAGGGGAGAAGAATACATTAAGGCAGATACCAGGGGGATGGGATGCAAGGGGGACATCTTAGAATTCTGCCTACCACAAGAGGTAAGGAGGAAATCGGAGCTAGAAGAATAAAAGCATTGAAGAGTGATTGCTAAGTGCCTTTGATACTGCAGCAAGATAGTGAACAGCTGATGGCAATTACAATCCAGGCATGAATGTCAGTATCTTCTCTGACTGCATACAAAGTGACCCTCATTTCCTTCCAGGGGAGGATAAAGAAATCCAAGTGGCTGAACCTAAAAAAAAAAAAAAAAAGTTAAATTCCCAACCAAGGGAGCGCTGTAATCAGGACCTTGGTGGAGAAAACCTGAGACTGACACACAGGATGGGAACATCTGACTAGATCCCTTGAACACTCACGCTCCATATATTCATCCACAGGAGTGATTCACCCCTGTATAGTGAAAGAGAATGCAGAGGCCACTCCACCATGAGGCAATAGATGTCTTTTGCAGAGTCTTCCCCCACCTCCTTTTTTGGCCACTAGACATAAAGCTAGGATTGAGTCACAGCATAATCAACTGGAAAAGTGCTCAGCATGCTCAGAGAAAAGGCACTACATTCTGAGATGCATAATCAAATGGCAAACATTAAGTTGGAAAGGGAAAAAGTTCACTCTCCCAAGATAGAGGATTTTACACCTTGGCAAGGACCCTAGGGCATGGTGCAAATTTGTTCCTGGGATGGCTTCTAGAAGCATGGAAAAAGTAATGCTCATAGAGTGAAGTTGAAATGCCAGAATTGCCATAATGCATGATTATGGGATTAAAAGGTTCATGGAAATGGGCATGCTGAAATGGAATTATACATGGCCTTCAGATGATAATGTTCCATAGGAATGTCCAGAAAATATACCATTTACCAAAGGCATAAAGCATGTGCTAATGAGAGGAGCACTGGCATTACCAAAAGGTCCAGTATTGAGTCTTTGCAAGCCAGGCTCAGAGTAGGAGAGGGTGTTACAGAACTTTGCTCACTGATAGCATTGGTGATAATATGACTCTGACACCTAGAGGTCAGGGGGCAATACATAACCATCCCAAGGAATAAAAATAAGAAGTTGCAATTGTCATAAAGACTGGCAAGGTCAGAATGGCAGCCAAGACCTAAGGAGATGGTAGTAGAAGGATTCTAGAATCTTTAAGGGCAAAATAGATAGGAAGCCAACAAGGATACTTACTTTATGCCAATAGAAGAAGCCAAAGATAGATGACTGGGAAGCAAAAAGCAGTTGACTCCCCAAAAGTTAATCACTTTCCCAGTTTGTGAACTTCAACTTCTTTCAAACCTGGAACTCAATCCCTGATGACATGGACAGAGCCTTGGGCCCAGGATGCTATAAAACCATGGCAAATATATAAATAATAATGATTCCTCCAGACCTTTACCAAAGGGAACTATGGCCACATACATAGCTGTGCATAAGGAAGGGGAATATCTATACATTTCGAGGACTACTGAACACAGGGACTGAGTTAACATTAATGGCCAAGTACTCAAAACATTTTGGAAGACCTTCCTGTTAGAATGAAGGCATATATGAGGACCAGGTAATAAAGTCTTAGCAACACTCTGACTTTCAGTGGATTACTGGTCTTGTGGAAACCGAGCTATGATAATTCTTCCACCCTCTGTCATAACATAGTATAGTAAGAGGACTGTCTGGATATCCCACAGAACATCACATTGATCGAGTACATTGTTGACATTATGTTGATCAAGCCAGGTGTACAAGAGGTGGTAATGACATTGAAGGCCTTGGTAAAACACATGAGCTCAGAGAATGGAAGATAAGCTCTGTGAAGAATAATAAATTGTAATCAAAGACATGCTGTGTCAGTAAAATTTTTAGTTTTCTAAGAGCCAGGAATATGCTGGGTTATCCCTTCCAAAGTAAGGCCAAATTATTCCTTTCTCCATCTCCTATCATGAAGGAAACACAATGCCTGGGGATTGCTTTGGTTCCTAGAGGCAGCAAATTTGATACCTAGGACCACAACTCTTGTCCTTATATTTGGTAACATATAATGATGTCATCTTTGAGTGGAAACCGTAGAAGGAAAGAGCTCTGCACCAGGTCCAGGTTGTGATGCAAACAGCCTTCCACTGGGGTCATACCCTCTAGTAGACCCTATGATGTTGAAAGTATCTGTGACAGAAAAGGATGTTGGGTGGAGTTTGTGGTAAGCCCCAGAGAAAGAATCACAGTGTATGCCTCTGGGATTCTGAAGTAGAGGCATGCCATCAGCCAACTAACAATAAAGACCAAGCTGATCCCCTAATCTGCCATAATATCTAGAAGAACACATAGAGGGAAATTGACTACAATTGGTCATTATCATCCTGGAAGGGCCAGTGGTTCATTCTTATAGTAAAAGACATATATTCTTGATACTAATTTGCCTTATCTCACTGAGGTAGGGCAGTGAGCCTCAGTGAGCACGAATATCCAAAGACATTGGGAGTATTTGACTCACTGGTCTGGTGTTTCCATATAATATCATATCAGACCAAGGTACCACTTTACAGTGAAGAAGTTTTGCAAGGGGGCCAAAGAACATGGTATATACTGGCTGTATATCAGACAACATAATCTAGGAGTTGCCAGCATAATAAAGCATTGGAAATATCTACTGATGGTACAACTGAGCTAAAGCTGAAGTGCTTGTTCAGAGGCAATATACTACCATTCCCCAGAATGAATTGTGTGCACTGAATTACCGATCTTTACAAGGGTCTGGGAACCAAGGCCTGGAAACAGGAGTAGCCCCACTTACTGTCACTTACAGTGACTCATTGGAGTGGTTTGTGCTTCTTGCCTACTGCAACTCCGGACTCTGCAGCCCAAAGGTCCTGGTCCCCAGTGGGTCATATTTTCACCAGGGCAAAGCTAGAGTCCCAATAAATTATAAGCTTAAGCTACCACTAGAACTCACTGTGTCCTTGCACCAATTAAGAAGATGATCACATTCTTGACAGAAGTGATTGACCCTAATCATCAGGAGAAGGCAGGGCTTGTTACAAGATGGAAACATAAGGGTGTATGCGTAGAACCCAGGTGATCTCCTTAGGTGCCTATTGGTACTCCCCAGTCTGATTGTCAGTATAAATGGACAGGTTCAGCAATCATAGCCTGAGAAGGGCATGATGACCCAGTGCTCAGGTCTTTTGGAGATAAATACCTGGGTCATAACATACAGTCAACGAAACTAGAATGGACAGTGGAGGAGTGAGACAGTAAGTATCCATTTCAGCCTCAATCCCAAATGCTGCAGAGGGACTATGATTTATCCCATTAACTTCCCTCTTCTAAGGTTCCCCCACAGAAAGGGATGTCCACCATAATCCTGGAGGTGTTGTTCCCACAATATATATCAAAAAAGTGGGTCAGAGCAGTGCAAATATTGGACTGTAGAATACACAAATATGCCTCTTGGATCCTCCTTCAAGAGAGGACTTGCTGACCATCTCCATAATTATGATCAGAAGACAGCACCCAGATGTTAGCTCTTTGGGGTCAGCCTCAGTTACAAAGAGGCATCCTACCAAGCTCATGCCCTTCTCCCATATCCAAGGGAATGAACAAACTGAAGGGATGAAGACCAGACCATTTTGGCCCTACTCAGACAAATTTGTCAAGCAATATTCAGTCCAGAGCTCACTGCCAGATTGGCTGAAGCTGCAATATACAAGTATACCTTATTTTATCACACTTCAATGTATTGTGCTTGACAGATACTCTTTTGCTTTCACTTTACAAATTGAAGGTTTGTAGCAATCTTCTGTTGAGCAAATCTGTTTGGCACCATTTTTTCAACAGCAAGTGCTTGCTTTGTGTCTCTGTGTCACATTTTGATAATTCTCACAATATTTCAGTCTTTATTATTATATCTGTTATGGTGAACTGTGATCAGTCAACTTTGATGTTACCATAATAATTGTTTTGGGTGCCACAAATTCCAACCACATAAGAAGACAAACTTAAGCAAAAAAAAATTATGTGTATTCCAACTGCTCCACCAACTGACCATTTCCCCATCTCTTTCCCTCTCCTTGGGCCTCCCTATTCCCTAAGATATAAGATGGAAATTGGGCCCATTAATTTATAACCCTACCATAGCTAAAGTGTTCAAGTGAAAGGAAGAGTCTTGCATTTCTCACTTTAAATCAAAAGCTAAAAATGATTAAGCTTAATGAGAAAGGCATGTCAAAAGCCAAGCTAGGCCTCTTGTACCAAACAGCCAAAGTTGTGAATGCAAAGGACATATTCTTGAAGAAAATTAAAAGTGTTACTCCAGTGAACACACAAATGATAAGCAAGCAAAACAGCTTTACTGCTGATATACAGAATGTTTGAGTGGTCTGGATAGAAGATTAAACCAGCCACAACATTCCCTTAACTCAAAGCCTAATCCAGAGCAAGGTCCTAATTTTCATCAATTCTATGACAGCAGAGAGAGGTAAGGAATCTGCAGAGAGAAAATTTGAAGCTAGCACAGGTTGGTTGATGAGGGTTAAGGAAAAAGCTATCTCCATAATATAAAGGTGCAAGACGAAGCAGCAAGTGCTGATGTAAAAGCTGAAGTAAGTGATCCAGAAGATCTAGCTAAGATCACTGATGAAGGTGGCTACACCAAGCAACAGATTTTCAATGTAGATGAAACAGCCTTCTATTGGAAGAAGACTAGGACTTTCACAGCTAGAGAGGAGAAGTCAATGCCTGGCTTCAAAGTGTCAAAGGACAGGCTGATGGTTTTGTTAGGGACTAATGCAGGTGGTGAATTTAAATTGAAACCAATGCTCCTTTGCCAATCCAAAAATCTGAAGGCCCTTAAGGATGATGCTAAGTCTACTCTGCCTGTGCTCTGTCAATGAAACAGCAAAGCCCTTGATGACAGCATATCTATTCAGAGCATGGTTTACTGAATATTTTAAGCCCATTGTTGAGACTTACTGCTCAGAAAAAAATGATATCTTTTCAAATATTACTGTTCACTGACAATACACCTGACTACCCAAGAGCTCTGATGGAGATGTCCAAGGGGATTAATGTTGTTTTCATGCCTGTTAACATGGATGGATGTTGATCCATTCTGCAGCCCATGGATGGAGTAATTTTGACTTTCAAGTCTTTGTATTTAAGAAATATATTTCATAAGGCTATAGCTGCCATTGATAGTAATTCCACTGATGGATCTGGGCAAATCAATTGAAACCTTTCTGGAAACGATTCACCATTCCAGATGTCATTAAGAATATTCCTGATTTACATGAGGAGGTCAAAATATTAACATTAAAAGGAGTTTGGAAGACATTGAGTTCAACCTTCACAGATGACTTCAGCGGTGGAAAGAGCTGTAGATGTTATGGAAATAGAAAGAGAACTAGAATTAAAAGTGGAGCTTGAGGATATGATGGAATTGCCATAATGTCATGATAAATCTTGAATGGATGAAGAGTTGCTTCTTATAGATGAGCAAAGAAAATGGTTTTTTTGAAATGGAATTGATTCCTGATGAAGATGCTGTCAACAATGTTGAAATGACAACAAAGGACTTAATATATTGCGTAAACTTAGTTGATAAAGCAGTGGCAGAATTTGAGAGGACTGACTCAAATTTTGAAAGAAGTTCTGCTGTGGGTAAAATCCTATCAAACAGCATCACATGCTAGATAAATATTTGTGAAAGGAAGAGTCAATCGATGCAGCAAACTTAATTGTTGTCCTATTTTAAGAAATTGCCACAGTCACCCCAACCTTTAGCAACCCCTACCCCAAAGAGTCAGCATCTGTCAACAATGAGGCAAGAACCTCCACCAGCAAAAACATATGGCTCATTAAAGGCTCAGAGGATTGTTACTATTTCTTAAAACATTTTTAATTAAGGTATTGCATTTTTAGACATAATGCTACATATTTAATAGATTACAGTATAGTGTAAATATAACTTTTTTATGTACTGGGGAACCAAAAATTTTGTGTGACTCACTTTATTGTGATATTCCTATTATTGCAGTGGTCTAGAACTGAACCTGTATTATGTCCCAGGTACGTCTGTACTTGTATTTCTCATCTGCACAACCAACTTCCTTGCCTTTTTTCACAGCTGTTGGTCCCTAACAAAATCTTGTACTTGAAACTCCAATTCAGTGTCTGCTTCCAGAGAACTCAACCTACAACAACAAAGAAGCTACAGAAGGCACCTAACACTCCTAGGAGAACATAAGAAAGAAGTTGGGTTTACTAGAGCAGAGATGATTAAAGAACATTCCCCGCAGAGCAAGGACCCAGACCTCTAAAGACGGCATAGTGAACAGCTGCTCCTGCTTCAAGAACTCAGAGGACCACAACCCTGCTCACTCCAGGGCTGCAACTTGGACCCCTGAGGAGGTCAGTGTTCAACTGCTGCTGATATTTCTAAGAAAAAATGAGGGTGGTTCTAAAAGTGACAACAGAACTGGAATCTGAAACCAAATATGATTACCAGGGTGAACGGGTCCAGCCAAAATAATGGTGACACTCATGGTAAGCACATGAGTGTCATCATTCATGTGCTTACATCACATGGTCATCACTCCAGGCTACTTCTACTGCCCCCTTTGGGGCAGTAGAAATGCAAACAGAAATGAGGTGTGTACAGGCACATCCTGAACATTATATAGTACAGCAAAAAAAAAAAAAAAAAAAAAAAAGAGAGAGAGAGGAGGGTTAAAACTGAGGGACAAGAGCTTGAAACTATCTTTTCTGTGCCTTTGCTCAGGAAACATAAAGACACAACTTCTGGGAAAAGGAACCTTTAATATTGCTTAAGACACTGTAGAGTAAGAATATGCTAGGAATCCTTTGCTGTGATAGCTAATGCTTGTGATCCTGACATGAAATGTCCATAAAGTTTTATTTAAACAGTGAGACATGCATTCATATTTTTCTATTAAGAAAAACTCGATATTAAAAATGAAGAATGAAGCTTAGTCTCCTTCTTTTTCCCATTTCTCTTATCCTTCTTCATCTTCTTTACTTTTTGTGCATCTCTTTAAAAGCACACGTAAGCAAAATAAAAAAGCAACCAAAGGAAGAAGGCACAATAGTGACAGGTAACCCAACTTTCCCATCACATTTAATCCTTCCACGTTGTTCTTAGGAGGTGGGCCACTATCAGCACTACCTCCATAGCCTTTGTCCTTGCAGTAGGGGGGTGCCCATTCACGGTTGCAGTGACAGTGTTGTTTGTTGTTGCAGACTCCCCTCATGTTGCAGGTCTTAGGCTGACAGACTTGTGACAGACGAACCATACTGGCACACTTCTTACGGATGCAGATCTTTTTTGGACCACATACTGTGCCATCTTTCACCTCACCAATATCAGGTATAGCCATCCCTAAGTGATAATCAGTGCCCCAGCAAGTGGTGTCATTGAGGTGAAACTGCTGCACTGTGGAATGCTCTAGCAGATTGGGAATTACTCTTACATTTTCACATTGAACCCTCCCACACAGGATATCAGGGGACCAACATTTTACATATGTTGTACCTACAATACCACAGTGACCAAAACGGTTTCCTTGGGTGTTGATTTCTTCGTAGCAACTCTGAGATGCACTCCTTGCATCTTGGCCAAAAATCTCTTTACACTGTGTATCATGGTTATTACATGTCTTTTTATAGCAGAAGGCATTCACATTACAGGAGATCCCGTCCTGCACATACACATCATCTGGGCATTGATGGGATGTCCCATTGCACCACTCTGGAAGGTCACATTCACCAACTTTTTGTCTACATAAAGTTCCCGATGGCAGAAATTTGCAGTCTTTGCAACACATTCCAAAAGCACAAGCAGCCCCAGGACGTAGAGTACAGTTTAACAGACAACAGGGATCTTTTGTACACTGCTGTATGGTTCCACAGTCACATTCCTCCCCTTCTTCAACAACTAGATTCCCACAGTACTTCAGTCTAAATATATTCCCTGGATATGGAGGAGGTTGAATACATAATCCACTACTGATAGTATTGTCCCAATATTGGGCATAACTGCAGTTGCTAAATTTAGTTGTCAACTTTCTATAGGCATGCATTATGCACCACCGTAGCTCACACACACACCACCGGGTGTCATGTTGCATACCCAAATTATGACCAAGCTCATGACCCAAAGTAACTGCAAAAATGACCAACCTGTCATCTTCAAAAACATCAACTCCACTATTAAAAGGATTCTGGCATATTCCTTTAACATAGGCAACACCAAGTGTCTTGCCTTGTGTGTCTTTTATGAAAAGATGTGCAACATCATGTTGTAATCGATTATTAAGGTTATAATTCTTCCAAACAGAAAATTCCTCTAAAACATTATCTAGGTCTCCATTGGTAGGAAGTGGATTTGATGCAGTCCATATATCAATTCCAGTCAAAATTACATCAACCTCCAAAGGATGATAGAAAGAATCTACTATATTGACAACGTTAAATACTTCATGCTGCACTGTTGATGCATTACTTTGAGAGAAATGATATCTAACATTATCCACGACCACCACCAGCTCAACAAACCGCCGATGGGTCCACCAGCCCACAAAAGAACTTT
This sequence comes from Piliocolobus tephrosceles, assembly GCF_002776525.5. Lineage (NCBI taxonomy): Eukaryota > Metazoa > Chordata > Mammalia > Primates > Cercopithecidae > Piliocolobus > Piliocolobus tephrosceles. The sequence goes on along the minus strand of NC_045439.1, from coordinate 36,016,820 downwards.
GCTTCAGAGTGAAATTATATGACAATTGCAATTCCAACTGGCGTGTTATTTTCTCTTCTGTTAACCCACATCTCATAGGTGGAAACTGTGCATCATCACTGTCTATCTTATGTATTAGGTGTTCAAATGTGGCAGAAACACTAATTGGCTTGATTTCATAAACAAGGTCATTTATCTGTAGCATTCCAAGAAAGCCCCCAGAACAGGTACTAAGGGCAACCAAGGACTCAGGGACCTCCTCCACATAACCATGGTAGTAGCAGTCATCCTGGATGAAGGGCTGATCCTGGAGCAGGGCATGCTGCTCCGTGTAGGTGAACACAGGGAGGTGTGCGGCAAACAACAGCTTCTTTACCCTCATGTGGACAATGTATCTCTGTCCCCCAAACCGCAGGCTATAGGAGAGCCATCCAGGAGCCTTTGCACCTCTGCCCCTGCTGATCACCTTCAAAGGGATCACCACTTCTGGAGAAGTGAAACGCTGGGAGGGCCTGGCCTGAAAGTGGCCAAAAACAGACAAAAACACCCCAAACCAGAGCAGCAGAAGAGCGACCCTGATGTGCACCAGGGGCTCATCCACTGCCATTATGAAGCTGTCATTATGGAGCCATCTGTCTAGAGCAGAAGAGGACAAGGTGTGAGGCACTGCTGGTCTGGCTTCTCCCTCTGAGCTGTTCAGGGTGCATGGCTGACCTTTAGGGATCTGGGGATCTGTGTCCTGGTGGAGCTGGACCATCAGAGTTGCAGTGCTGAAAATAAAAACTGAAAGAGCCAGGATGGGGTGGGTGGGATAGAAAGGGAGAAAAAGAGAGAGAAAAAAGGCAAAGTGATTCCTGCATTTGAACCATATTTGAAGCAATAAAATGCATAGGATTCTCTTAATACATATGGCCAAGAAGATTTCCAGATGGGGGAGATTGCACATAGGTGAGTTATTTTCAAATTTTCATGATGGACATTTTCCATTTTATTTTAATGTATGTATTTCTTTTATTCTTTATTTTACAGATGGGGTTCTGCTCTGTTGCCCAGGCTGTAGTGCAGTGACACAATCATAGCACATTGCAGCCTCAAATTCCTGGACTCAAGAGATCCTCCCACCTTAGCCTCCAAGTAGCTAGAACTGCAGGCATGCACTGCAACACCCAGCTAATTTTTCTTTTTGATTTTTTTTGGGGGGTAGAGATGGAGTCTCACTATGTTACCCAAGAGGGTCTCAAACTCCTGGTCTCAAGTGATCTTCTTGTCTCAGCCTTCCAAATTACTGGGATTACAGGCATGAGCTGTCACATCAGGCAAAATTGTTCATTTTAAAGACATTGGATTCTGACACAAATCTTTCTTCCAACCAAAAACCTACTGGCAACCTCACATTCAATAAGCATATAGACAACACATTCAAAATCCACCATTTTGTGTTCCTTTATTCGTGTAGTTTGCTCCATCTCCCCTCTCCTATCCCAGACGTTTTATGTATACCTAATTCTGCTCTAAATTGGTAGTCAAAAAAGCCCCACTAAAAGGGCTTATTAGTATTGAGAGACCTCCTCCAATCAAGACTTTTTAATTTTATAATATATTCTTATCTGCAGAAAAGCCCTGGGCATTCCAAGGAAGGAAGGCATGTGATGGGGTAACAGGGAGTAGGGCAGCTGTTTTGGGGCAGGGCACACAGCCAACTAGCATCATGATCTCTATCATAAGAGGCTCCTCCTGGTCATGTCAATACAGATTTGATTCTATTTTTCACATGGCTGACGAGTTATCTGGGTTGATTTCAATCTCAATGTTCCAAAGAAAGCCTACACAGAGGAGCTTAAGCCTAGAGTCCGTTCATTATAATGTTTAGAAGACCACAATTTAAGTAGACTTAAAAACCTCATCACTGTTGAAAACAAAGTTTGGCTCAAGTAAAAGCTAACTTTGCTCAGTTCCTGACTTTCACTTAAAAATGTTGTTAATCATTTACTCAACATTTGAAATCAAAACATTAAAACAAATTTGGAGACACGTTGTTAACATATACTGGCAGCCTCAATATTCTAAGAGCACAAATGAGCATGTGCAACATCCTTAGCATTATGATGTCAAGAAAACCTGCATCCCTCCATGTAGGTGTCCAGAACTAATAGATGGCCACCAGATGCCACAAGGGGAAATCAGGATCACTGGATGAGACCTCTTAGGGCAAGTATATCTGATACAGGTGAAATCCCAATTTAGATTTCCTCTCCATAGCTCTCCTCATAATATTCTTGGTATGTGTCATAGAGTTTGGAATATTAAGATGGAAATGGGTGAATTGAGAGAGGATCATGAAAGAAAAAGCCTTGTAGAGAAGATAAAACCTGTATTATGTATAGTCAGAAATATGATGAGGTTATAATACAAAAGTTTATTCCAAAGAATCTGTGACAGGCCAGTCCTTGTCATCAATGCATTACTCCAAAGACAAGTCTTAAAGGAACATTGCCTTCCCATTAATTTTGTGAACAGGTGTATTCTGAAGGCCTTTCTCTAATATTACTAGGATTTCAACCACTGTGAGAATCTTCCTCTGCATCAGTAATTAACTCTTTCTTCTAATTCCAGTAACAATTTAAAACTCATCAACACCTGTCTTATGATCTCTCCCCTCACTCACAGTGACAGCCTAATTTTGTGTTTCTCAGACTCAGGTCACAAACTGTAAATCAATTTAGTGGGCCACAACCAAAGGAAACACAATTGTGTAGAAAGTATCAGAGGGTTTTACACAGATGCTTACCAAGACCTTCACACACTGTAATGAAAGTTTATATTTAATTTTCTGTGTCTGTGTTTGTATCTGCATACTCCCATGCTCACTGAGTCTCAGTGTAAACTAAGCTAAATTTCTTATTGTGGTCACAGTCAAAACCCATTGGAAGAGCAGTAGCCAAGCAATGAAAATGAAAGCTTTAGAGAAAAACTCTGCCCCTCTTTCTTTGCTGAAAATAAAATCCTATCTGAAACTACAGTCATTTTTATCTCTCCCTGGGATCTTGGATTCAATTTCAGTGAAAGATATATCTTCCTCCAGTTCCAGCTCATAGCCCCTCTATCTGTGCTATGAATCCTATAGCCCTACCTACTTGAAGATTGACTGTCAGATTTATCCTCAACTTTTGCTTCATTACTTTCTCTTTACCTCCAGTACATGAACATGCTCAAATCTCTACTAACCTTAAAATATTTATCTTCCTTTATTCTCACATACTCCCATGGCTACCAGCTTGCCACTAGAACTTTCTCTCTTTAACGGACAAGAATCACTTACCAGCAAACTGAACAATTATGCCCATAGTTCTTTCAATAGCCACGGTCATCAGTGGTCTCTACTGCCCCTCTCAAAAAACAAATGTAACTGACATCTCACATGGTGAAAGTAAACAAATCTCTGTAGATCTCACAGAGGATTAGGTTATTGATCTCACTGCTTAGCAACAATGTCCTCTCAGTTACAGATCACACCACATGGCTCTTAAAGTCAATTGACTCTGCCTCCACCACTTCTATCCAGTTTTCTTTTTCCATCCCTCCCCAATATGCAAGTGTCAGGTCAGCCTCTTCAACCCCATCCTATGAGCTCCACACACAGCATATGCTCACTTCTGCTTTAGGAATTTTGTTCATGCTCTACCCTTATCTAAATAATCTAAACCTTTCCTCATTCTTGAACCACATTATAGTATCCTTCAATGTTCAGATTAAATTCAGCTTCTGCGTTGCATCATTAATATTCTATAAACTTCTGAATAAGCATCATATCCTGTGTTTGAAATATTTATGTATGCGGTCTGCTTGTTTGTGTGTGGTTCTAACACATCACCAGTTAAATTACAATTTTGTAGAAAAATATAGCAGAAATATTGTTAATGATGTAAAGTGTTCATATTTTTGGCTAAAGAAAGCTTAGTATCCTTAACATAATTATGTTAAACCTGCATAAAACAAAAGTGAATGTGAAGTTCAATACAATATTAAAAGCAACTGAATGATGATGCACTCACAGTGGTGAGGCGGGTTGGAACAACAATTGGGAGATAATTGTATATCTTTGCCATCTACTATCTTCTTTTTTAGATATGGTTGTGAGGAAATGGATCAGAAAGTGAATAGATAAGGATCAATTAGGTCCATCTTCTAAGAAAGTCCTTTTCATTTTCTTATCATGATTGTATTAATAACAGGATACTTTATTTCTTTTCATGATTATATTAATCACTGGATACATAGGTTTCCCCTAATGTATGGGGGTTGAACTGTTCCATATGTCCAGGCAGAATTGGAGAATCCTCTCTTAAGATGTGTTTAAAAAAAAAAAAAAAAAAGGTTTCCTCATTCCAGAGCTTAGTGGACATAACCTGACCATGTCAGATTTGACTGACAATGATGAAAGAAATTGTCCAAGAAATTAGAGGTTTGGGAAAATACACAAACCCAAACCTGGAAAGGTTTTGACAAGGATACAGTAGATGATGCTACAGAAAAGAGAAAACTATAAACAGGCTGATAGATGGCCACATGAAAAGAGAGAGCCTCCTTGAGTCTGACAGAATGGGCAGTCGCCTGGAACATCTGTGTTAGAGAATGACTGAAGCTTCCTAAAGTAGGTTTGACTACATCTTGTTTGTGGTAAAAATAATTTTATATGCATCTAAAAGCAAAACAAACTGTTACAAGAGACAAAGGATGAGACTATATAATGATAAAAGGGTTCAATTTATCAGGAAGATATAACAATTAGAAATATATGCGCCCAACATTGGAGAACCCAAATATATGAAGCAAACATTGACATAATTTAAGGGAGAAATAGATAGCAACACAATAACAGTAAGATAGTTCAATACCCTATTTTCAATAATGGATAGAACATCCAGACAGAAAATCAATTTAAGAAACTGACTTGAACCACACTATAGACCATATGGACCTAACAGACACACACAGAACATTCTACCCAACACATCAGAATACACATTCTTCTCAAGGGCACACAAAATATTCTCCAGGATAGTTCACATATTAGGTCATAAAACAAGTCTTTTTGTCCTTGTGATAGTCCTTGCCTTAGTTTGCTGAGAAACCAAACACTTATAGGTGGGAACTGAACAATGAGAACACTTGGACACAGGAAGAGGAACATCACACCACAGGGCCTGTCACGGGGTGGGGGCAGGGTGGTGAGGGACAGCATTAGGAGATATACCTAAGGTAAATGACGAGTTAATGGGTGCAGTACACCAACATGGCACATGTATACATATGTAACAAACCTGCACATTGTGCAAATGTCCTAGAACTTAAAGTATAATAAAGAATGAAAGAAAAAAAAAAAGTCTTAACAAATTTAACATTGAAATCACCCCAAGCATCTTTCTGAGCACAACAGAATGAGACTAGCTATCAATAATGTAATTAAATCTGAAAAATTCACAAATACACTCATTCATCACTTAACAATAGGGACAAGTTCTGAGAAATGTGTTGTTAGGTGATTTTGTCATTGTGCAAACATCATAAAGTGTACTTCTACAAATCTAGAATGGTATAGCCTACTATACACCTGGGCTGTATTGGATAGCCTATTGTTCCTATACTACAAACCTATACAGCATGCTACTATACTGAATACTGTAGGCAACTGGAATACAATGGTAAGTATTCATGTATATAAACACATTTAAACATAGAAACAGTAAACATATGGCATAAAAGATAAAAAATGGTTCACTTGTTTAGGGCACTCATCATGAATGGAGCTCGCAGAACAGGGAGTTTCTCTGGGTAAGTCAGTAAGTAAATAGTGAGTGAATGTGAAGGCCTGGGACATTACTGTACACTACTGTAAACTTTATAAACACTGTGCACTTAGGCTAAAATAAATTTATTTTTAAAAATTTCTTTAATAATAAATTAAACTTAGCTTACTGTAACTTTTTTACTTTATATACTTTTAATTTTTTAACTTTTTGACTGTTTTGTAATAACACTTAGCTTAAAACATAAAAACATTGTACAGCTGTACAAAAATTTTACATCCTAGGCCAGGTGTGGTGGCTCACGCCTGTAATCCCAGCACTTTGGGAGGCCGAGGTGGGTGGATCACGAGGTCAGGAGTTCGAGACCAGGCTGGCCAAGATGGTGAAACCCCATCTCTACTAAAAATACAAAAATTTTTATATCCTTATTCTATAAGCTTTTTCTATTTTAAAAATTATTTATTTTTTCTTACTTTTAAAATTTTTTGTTAAAAACTAAGACACAAACACAGACATTAGCCTAGGCCTTCACAGGGTCAAGATGATCAATAATCACTGTCTTCTCCCTCCATATCTTGTCCCATTGGAAGGGGCAATAACATACATGGAGCTGTCATCTCCTATGATCACAATGCCTTCTTCTGGAATACCTCCTGAATGAACTGCCTGAGGCTGTTTTACAGTTAGTTAACTTTAAAAATATATATGTAGAAGTATACTCTAATATCATGATAAAAAGTATAGTATAGGAAATCATTTATCATCATTTTCAACTTTATATACTATACATAATTGCATGTACTATACTTTTACATGATTGGTAACGCATAGGTTTATACCAGCGTCACCACAAACACATGAGTAATGCATTATGATATGACATTAGATGGCTACAAAGTCACTAGACAGGAGGAATTTTTCAGCTCCATTGTAAGATGAGACCACTGTCATATCTGCGATCCATCATTGCCCAAAACATTCTTATGTGGTTCATGACGGCAGATGGAAATTAAACACCAACCATTGGGTCAAAGAAGAAACTAAGAGGGAAATTAGCAAATATCTTGACACAAAAATGAAAACACAGCATACCAAAACTTATAGGATGAGGCAAAGCAGTCCTAAAAGAGAAGTTTACAGAGATAAATACTGACATTTAAAAAAAAGAGAGAGAGAGAAAGATCTCAAATAAACAACCTGACTTTAAACCTTAAGGAATTAGAGGGAAAGAAGAACAAACTAGGCTCAAAGTCAACAGAGGAAAGACATAAACATTGGAGCAGTAATAAACAAAACAGAGAATAAACAAGTAAAAAATCAATACAAATTGGTATTTGAAAAGATCAACAAAATGACAAACCTTTAACTAGAGCAGCTAAGAGAAAATGAAAAACAAAACAAAAATCAGAAATGAAAAAGGAGATATTATAACTAATGACTTAGAAATAAAAAGGTCTAAAAGAAATTACTATGATACGAGGATAGTTTAACATTTAAAAACCAATCATTGTGATATATCACATTCACAGGCAGAAGGATAAAAATTACATGATCATCTCAATAGATGCAGAAAAAGCATTTGACAAAATTCAACACACTTTTCTGAAAAAAATACTTGACATTCTAGGAATACAAGAAAATTGTCTCAACAATATACAGGCATGTATGGAAAGTACACAGCTAACATTGTACTTAATGATGAAAAACTGAAATCTTTTCCTCTAAGATCTGAAACAAGGCAAGAATATCCATTTTATTCACTTCTATTCAATACAGTATGGGAAGTCCTAGCCAGAGAAATTAGACAAGAAAAAGAAATTATAATGTCCATATCAGAAAGGAAGAAGTAAAATGATCTATGTTCACAGATGACTTGATCTGTAGAAGACTCTAAAAATTCTACAAAAAAAACCCCTGTTATAGCTAATAAATGAATTCAACAAAGTTGCAGGATACAAAATCAACCATAAAAATCACTTGCATAATTATACACTAACAATAAATCATCTGAAAAATAAGAAAATAATTTATTTACAATAGCATCAGAAAGAATAAAATACTTAGGAATAATCTTAACTTTAAAAAATTAAAGACATGTACACTTGAAATCACAAAACCTTGCTGAAAAAAAATTAAAGAAGACATAAATAAATGGAAAGACATCTCATTCATAGATTAGAAAACTTAATATTGTTAAAATGTCCATACTATCCAAAGCAATCTACAAATTCAATAGAATTCCTAACAAAATCTCAATGGCATTATTAGCAGAAATAGAAAAACAATTCAAAATTTATATAGAAGCATAAATGGCCCCAAATAGCCAAAACAATCTTGAGAAAGAAGAATAAAGCTGGAAGCCTCATACTATCTGACTTCAAAATATATTATAAATATACAGTAATCAAAACAGCATGGTACTGGCAGAAAAACAGAGATAGAATATAAAGCCCAGAAGTAAATCCAGACATGTACGAATAAATGACCTTTGATAAAGGTGCCAGAACTATACAATGGGGGAAATATAGTCTCTTCCATAAGCAGTACTGGAAAAACTGGATATCCACATGCAAAAGAATGAAACTGAACCCTTATACAACATAAAAATCATTCAAAATGGAATAAAAACATAAAAATAAGACCTGAGACTATAAAACTTCTTTAAAAAACACACACAAGGAAATCTTCACAGCATTTGTTTTTGCAATGATTTCTTGGGTATGACACCAAAAGCACAGGCAATGAAAGCAAACATAAGTGAGACTACCTCAAACTAAAAAGCTTCTTAACAGCAAAGGAGACAATCAACAGATTGGAAATAGACAGGCATGTAGTGGCATCATAATTATTTAAATTACCACCCAATGTTACCTGTGATTAAGTTCCCTATTGATGCAAGTGTGTAGGGTGACCAAGTGACTGCTGTAATTATAAGTACATCAAGGACAGAGGGGTGAGATAGCTATACTTAAATGTATTGGCATTTTACATAACAAGGCCCAAGGCCCTAAATTCACAGTGGCCTACATGATGGAAGAAGTATTTGCCAAACATCTATGTGATACCTGATAAGGGATTACTGTCCAAAATATATAAGATATCCATAAAACTCAAAAGCAAGAAACTAAGTTTTTTCAAAATAAAAAGTGGGCAAATGATCTGAATAGGCATTTATGCAAAAAAAAATATATATGGCCAACACCATTTATGAATAATGTTATAACATATGAAAAGATGCTCAACATCACTAATCATGAGAAAATACAAATCAAAACCACAAAGAGATCTCACCTCTAGCTTGGATGTTCTGTATGCTCCAAATTTCATGTTAAAATGTGACTTCTTATACCATCTCATGCCAGTTAGAATGGCAATTATTAAAAAGTCAGGAAATAACAGATGCTAGAGAGGATGTGCAGAAATAGGAATGCTTTTACACTGTTAGAGTGTAAATTAGTTCAACCATTGTGAAAGACAGAGTTGCAATTCCTCAAGGATCTAGAACCAGAAATACCATTTAACCCAGCAATCCCATTACTGAGTATATACTCAAACGATTATAAACCATTCTACCATAAAGACACATGCACACGTATGTTTACTGCCACACTATTTTCAATAGCAAAGACTTGGAACCAACCCAAATGCCCGTCAACAATAGACTGGATAAAGAAAATGTGGCACGTATATACCATGGAATACTATGCAGCCATAAAAAAGAATGAGTTTATGTGCTTTGCAGGGACATGGATGAAGCTGGAAGCCACTATTCTCAGCAAACTAACACAGGAACAGAAGACCAAACAATGCATGTTCTCAATCATAAGTGGGAGCTGAACAATGAGAACAAATGGACACAGGGAGAAGAACATCACACACAGGGCTTGTTGGGGGATGGGGGGCAAGGGGAGGGAGAGCATTAGGAAAAATACCTAATGCATGTGAGTCTTCAAACCTAGATGATGGGTTGATAGGTGCAGCAAACCACCATGGCACACATGTAAACCTATGTAACAAACCTGCTCATTCTGCACATGTATCTCAGAACTTAAAATTAAAAAAAAAAAAAAAAAAAAAAAACCCTCTTAGAAAAAATAACATTCGGGCTGGGCACAGTGGCTCATGCCTGTAATCCCAGAACTTTGGGATGCCAAGGCGGGTGGATCACCTGAGGTCAGGAGTTCGAGACCAGTCTGGCCAAGACGGTGAAACCCCATCTCTGCTAAAAATAAAAAAATTAGCCAGGCGTGGTGGTGGGCACCTGTAGTCCCAGCTTCTCAGGAGGCTGAGGCAGAAGAATCACTTGAGCCTGGGAGGCGGAGGTTGCAGTGAGCCAAGATCGGGCCACTACACTCTAGTCTGGGTGAGAGAGTGAGACCCTGTCTCAAAACAATAAACAAACAAACCAAAACACTTAAATGTATTAATCTTATCCTAAATTCTTTTACATTTTATTTCATACTTATAGAAGCCTTCCTATGTATCACATAAAATTCTCATGCTTAAAAAAATGTGACTTCCAATGTTGGAGGTAGGAAAGTAAAATGGTATAGCTGCTATGGAAAACAATATAGAGGTTCCTCAGAAAATTAAAAATAGAACTATCATATGATCCAGTAATCCCACTTCTAGGTATTTATCCAAATTATCGAAATCAGGTTCTTGAAGATATCTTTGCATTCCCATGTTCACTGCAGCATTATTTACAATAGCCAAAAGGTGGGAAAAAAATCTAAATGTTACCCAACAGATGCATGGCCCAGAGTGGTGATATATAAGTACATATTATTCAGTCATTAAAAAGAAGGAAATCCTGTCATATGCTGCTACACCATGGATGAGCATTGAGAATTTTATACTAAGTGAAATAAGCCAGTCACAGGACAAATATAGAACGATTCCACTTATGAGGTATCTAAAGTAGTAAAACTCTTAGAAGAAAAAAATAGAATGTTAGTTGCCAGGTGCTGACGGATTAGGGAAATGAGGAGTTCCTATTCAATGAATATATAATTTCACTCATGCAAGATGAAAAAGTTCTAGAGATCTGCTGTACAATAATATGTATATAGTTAATAATAATGTAGCTCCTTCTAGCAAATCTTACCTCTGTGTCTTTCAGTGTTCCATTTTTATCTTTTCAGTCCTCTAATAACTTTTAAAAATTTCCCTATATTAATTTTCCTTTGTGTGTTTTTCTTTTCTGGACAGGATATTGACAGACACAAGACTTGATACTAATAGTGATATCAAAAAAAAAAAAGATAAAATGGGAATCTGAGATTGATGTGGGCATGACCCTAGTCTTAAACACACTGCTGAACTCCCATCCAATGGAGAATGGCATGTAATGACATCACAATTAGTTACTACTCAATGTTGATTGCAGTGAACTGCCCTATTGACACAAGTGTGTAAGGGGATGAAGTGACTGTTGTGATCATTACTATGAGCACCTCAAAGACTGAGAGGTGAAATAGCTGTATTTAACTATACTGGTAAATTTACATGATGAGGCCAAAGGCTTGAAATTCACAGTTCAAACAGAGCTTATAATGGTGGACCTAAAAGAATCTCTCCTTTGTTTCAGCCATACAACCAAGCTCACTAAAAACAAAATTTAATTGGAATGCTTGCAGAGTCACAATATAAGTTGAATACATAGATATGCCAAGGGAAAGGGAAGAAACTGATTGGGAAGGGGGAAAACCTTGAGATTTGAAATGGAGAATTCCGGTGAATTTGGATGACTTTGAATATCTAAACATTCCAAAATATCCCTGAGTCTCCTTTAATAGAGAAAGAACCCACAGCTCTCCTGTCTGAGAAGTCTATGCACTTCAAGCTTGAGACCTTATAATGAGCTCAGCTGGGGAACTTATCCTGAAAAGGGATGCCTAGACTCCTCAAGACATACTCCTACCACCCCTTATTGGCTCTAGAAGCAAACAAGAATCAGTTCTCAACATGCTCAAGAGCAAAAAGTTCCAAATCAGAATTGGAAGGAAATAACTTCCACTCCAAAATATTTGCAACATTTTACTAATTCATATTAGCAAAAGAAAGCCAAAGAAACCATATTAATAACAGAAATGATGAAGCAGGAACAACAATAAAGAGGATAGACTTCATAGAATGAAATTCAACAGGAATTTGTATTTAACTAAATAGCTTCAAAATATAAAAAGGAAATTGTAAGAGATATAAAAGGATAAATAGAAAACTTCAAAGTCTACTTGTTGGTATAACATGCTTCATTCAGTAACTGATAGAACAATTTAAAAAATAATTAGTAAGGAAATACAAAACTTAAGAAATGTTAATCAAATTAATCTAATGTACACATGTAAAAACATCCAACAATTGCAGCACAGTTATGAAGTTCAAATGTGCATGGGACATATACCGAAATACATAATATCCATGGGCATGATAGAAGTATCAGCACACCCTAAAAATAAGAATTGGGGCCAGGCATGGTGGCTCACACCTGTAATCATAGCACTTTGAGAGGCTGAGGCACTTTGAGCACCCAAGGTCAGGAGTTCGAGACCAGCCTGACCAACATGGTGAAACCTTGACTCTATTAAAAATACAAAAAATTAGCCAGGCATGGTGGTGGGCACCTGTAATCTCAGCTACTCAGGAGGCTGAGGCAGGAGAATTGCTTGAATCTGGGAGGCAGAGGTTGCAGTGAGCCTAGATCACACCATTGCATTCCAGCCTGGGCAACAGAGCAAAACTTCGTCTCAAAAAAAAAAAGAAAAAAAAAAAAAAAAAAAAAAAAAGAATTGCACAGTGTATGTCCCTTAATGACTATGGAATTTAAAAAGAAAACTATATAAATACAAAGAGCTATTGACAGAGCAGGAGCATCACCGTCTTGTACAAGCATCACCATTTTAAGGTTCACCTTGATCAAAAACTGCCTAAATCCAAAGGGCATCAGCCTAATGGCTAAGGTCAGCATGACCATAAACCACAAATCACATCTCCAGCTAGAAACATTCCAACCATAATATAAACCCCTCCCCAACCAGAGACATGCCAGCCCCGAGATAACCTCCCCTCCAACCAGAGAGATGTCAGTTCCAATATAACCTCCCCTCCAACCACAGACATTCCAACCCTGCCATAAATTTCTCCCTAACACAGAAATATTCCAAGCCTGTGATAAACTCTCTCACCCTAAAACCAATAAAATCTCTTAGTCCATAGGAGCGAGCATTCCTGACCAAAATCGACCAGAAGCCCCTCTCAGGTTTATTCTCCAAAATAAACCTGTCTTTGACTGTGGAGTCACTTTTCATGTTTCTTTCCTCTTTCTTTACTTCTTACATTTGGTGCCCAAATCCAGGATGGGTGTTGGCAATACAGGCTGTCTTGCAACCCAAGAAGCAGTGGATAGCAGCTGCTCATCCCGCTGGATCCTGAGAGTCTCTTGCCACCTACCTCGTCTTGTCTCTTACTTCACTTTTCGAGCAATTTGCATGAGGAGGACAACTAACCTGAAGGGGACTGTGAGGGTTCAGGTTGGGGCTACTCTCCAGTGAGCCCTCAAAACCTTTAGGTCTCAGGAATCCACCTCTGACCACCCATAATGGGTATTTCGCTTTCTCCTCTCCTCCTCTCTCATCTTCCCTTCACTCTCTTCCTTGTATGGCTCCAGTCCAAGAGGCCCTTGCTGATTCGAACTGGAACATCCAATATCAGACACTAATTCAGCCAACTGGTAAGATCTGCCCTCCCCTGGCATTCTTACAGTACCTGGGGAAAGTCAAGTCTGCTGTCCCAGTCCTTGAAGGACCAGTGGGACTAAGCTAGAAGAAATCTTGAGTACGCCCAGTTTCTTCTTAGCTTGACATCCTCTTTAGAAAGAGAATTCCAGGTTTCTGTCTTTTGTCTGGAGACAACTGGAACAAAAACAGACACCTTTGGCTTCTTCTTGCCAGTCCACATGTGTGCCAAACAAGCCCACATTCCTACGTCCTCTCCTCTGGGCTGTCTCCTTCACAACCTCGCCAAACTTGATGTATGTGTTTAGTTTTTTATTGCAACACGGCCTGGACCCAATACAAATTAGATAATGACAGTTGATGGCCCAAAAATGGCACCTTTGACTTTCAAATTCTCAAGGACTTTGATAACTTTATAACCAGGAACAGTAAATGGCAAGAGGTTCTCTATATTCAGGCTTTCTTCTACCTTAGATCCCAACTCTCCCTGTGTCAAGCTTGTACTCCTCATGAAATCCATTTTCTTAATGAAAACCCTCCCTGGGTCTCTCCTTCCTCCCAAACTTCTTCCTTCAAAACTCCTTCCTCCAAAACCCCTTTTGACTCTGCAGATGAACCCCCTCTGTATTCTCATCCCCCTGCATCATGGTGCTCCTCGCCCATCTGAACTCTCTGCCCTGGTGTCCTGCCCTGACCCCAACCAAGCCTTCAGCCCCAAATCCCACTTCTCCTTCTCCACCTGCTACCCATTCAAAAACCACCTGTACTATTCTCCCTTTCTAAGAAGTGGCTGGGATTGAAGGCACTGCTCGTGTTCATATGTCTTTTTCCATGTCTGATTTGTCACAGATCAAACAGCATCTGGGATCTCTCTCTGAAAATCCCCCTCATTATCACAGGGAATTCCTGACACATAACCCAATCCTTTAATTTAACTTGGCATGATATTTATATAATTCTAACCTCCACTCTCACTCTGATGAAAAGAGCACTCAGCTTAATATCTAAGCTAAGTATACTCAAAAGGCCTTTATGTTTTTCTCTTCATAAATCTTGTTTTCTTGGAAAAGGTATTTTCCCAGTTAACTGAAATACTTTTTTCCACTTTGTCTTCCCACTCTTGGTGCACGTATGAGGAACACTAAAATGACTTCTGGTGCCCTGGAACTCATTGGGAAAACAGAAAAGGTACCAAAAATCCTGTTTCAGGAAAAATCTGTTTTCCTTACAGAACCCCTGGAATTAGAGGTGAATAAGTACCTCTCAAAATCATCTTTGTCTTCCAGCTATACTTGTTTATTAGGCCCTGGAAACTGTTTTCCTAGCCCTGTTCTTTTTTTTTTATACTTGCTCTGTCACCAGATTGGAGTGCAGTGGCACGATCTCGGCACACTGCAACCTCCGCCTCCTGGGTTCAAGTGATTCTCCTGCCTCAGCCTGCCAAGTAGCTGGGACTATAGGTACATGCCACCACGCCCAACTAATTTTTGTGTTTTTAGTAGAGATGGGGTTTTGTCATGTTGGCCAGGATGGTCTCGATCTCTTGACCTCGTGATCCACCCACCTCAGCCTCCCAAAGTGCTGGGATTACAGGTGTGTGCCATCACGCCTAGGCAAAATATAATCTCATATAGTAAATTCCTGTCCTAAAGTAAATTAACTGGTTGTTTAAAGAAAGGAATGTTTACAACAAGTCAGAAAGTCAAGGCATGTGAGAGATTAGTCTGTGAAGGTCATGAAAAATTTTATAAAAGGGAATTTATGCAAGAAATGTACAATTTAAAAGTGATTAGGCCTCCTGAATGCTTTATAAAATGCCACTAATACTCTTAGCTGTACACTTCCATGGTTTGCAGCTAGGTAAGACCTAGAACACATTTTTACCTAGATTAAAAGGTTAAAGAATTGTTTTAAGTTGAATAAAATAAAAAATGAAGGGTTAAGCAAGTTTTGAAAGGTTAATTGTGAAGAAAATTCTGTAAATTGAGCATTAAAAGCACAATGGGTTTTCTTAAAACACTAACCTGCTCTTTTACAAAAATTATAAAGGGTTAAAAAAAGGTCTATAAAAATCTTACCTTATGGTCAAACATTAAAATGAGGTACATGTGTCTACAAGGTTTTATTAAAAATTGAGTTTAACATTAATAGCATACTAATACAAAGGTAAAACTTGGCTTATTTGGTATAAAAGCATACCGGAAGCATTGTCAAATATAAAACGGTGTTTGGTTTTCTTTGGGCTATATTTGTATAAATATGTTATTGGTATGTGTTCCAAAGTTATGTGAGACTCCTATAATTCTGATATCTTACTGTACATTATCAGTAATAATTATAATTGTTATGTTAAAATTATTGTGTGACACAAAGGTAACAGATATCCCTGTCAATTGTGTCTTCAACCTTGGCTACCCTAAAACTTTTTGTCATGCATAAACAATTCTTGTCTTGTTTATATAAAACCACCTTCTAAAGGTCATTTTATAACTGCTATAAAGCTCTAACAGGTGCCCTTGAATGAAAGATTTTGATAAAAAGTAGGACAGGAATTAACTGCATGAACTGAACTAATGGGGAGACTAGAGTGATCTTTCTGATGATTTGTTTAAAATATTGCTAATCCCTTGTTTTGTTTTTCAAAGTCAAATAAACTTTTCTTTTGTGCTACTGACAGCTTTGAAAAATTTAGTATACTCCCATGAACAAAATTTAGAGCATACTTGTTTCTCTCTACCTGATTTTCTCCAGAATTTGGAAACTGTGAGTATTCTCAAGTTATGGCAATACAGTTAGTTGCATAAGTTCAATAAGAATCTGTTTTCTTTTATAAGAGGATACAATTGGAAAAACTGGTTATTTTTACCAAGGCTTTGACTGGAATGGTGTGCTTTCCTGTAAGGAATCAAACTTGACTTATGAAGCTAATAAAGCCCTTTGAAAACTGGCCTCATATTTTGTGTACACAGTCCCTGTACAGGGTTTCTGACCTGTGATAAGTAAAGAATGTCACTTTCTGACAGGTCAGGAACCCCAAGTTATCATGGAACCTCAAGAGGAGAGGAATTCACAAATACATAGGTATTTGATGGTACAAATCCATGGCTGGGCTTGGCTTTAAAATGGTCTTATCTCAGATTCCATCTATGGAACAAAGTTCCATCAAAGCTAATTTAAAAGGCCTATGTCCAGGCATGGTGGCTCACGCTTGTAATCCCAGCACTTTGGGAGGCCAAGGCGGGCAGATCACCTAAGGTCAGGAGTTCAAGACCAGCCTGGTCAACATGGTGAAACCCTGTCTCTACTAAAAATATAAAACTTAGCCAGACATCATAGCAGATGCTTGTAATCCCAGCTACTCGGGAGGCTGAGGCAAGAGAATCGCTTGAACCCAGGAGGTGGAGGTTGCAGTGAGCCAAGATCATACCACTGCACTCCAACCTAAGGGACAGAGCAATACTCCATCTCAAAAAAAATGGCCTATGTAACAAATAATTATTCTTGCTGCACTATATGCAAACAATTAAACCAAGTATAATAAAGCAAACCAGCACTACCATGATTTGTCTTTTAATAAAAATGGGAAACTGGAGAAAGAAAATTATGTTTCAAAAACTATTGCATACCTGTTGCTAAATTCTAGTGTTGCCTAATGTTCTTCAATTTTTATTATTTTCTACTGTTTAAATTACATTCCAATACCCCCTTCCTCACCAAATACGTCTTGTCATTCCTACCTCTCTTTTTAAGCCAAATATTAAAACTTTTTAATAGAAATTATTTACTATGCTACCCTGTGGGGAATGCTTTACTCATTCTACTACTTACAGTAGTACTATATACCGTAGCACCCTTAGGGTAGAATAGCAGACAGAATCTCAATTACTGTAGCATTTTGCTTAATTATTATCCTCACAGCAGGAATAACAATTACTAATAGAAAATAACACATGGGCCTTTCCAAACATGCATCTCTGCCTCTTATTGGGTGAGGAATGTTTCCATCTCAACCAGTAGGGCCTAGTAAGAAACACTGCTATATAGTTTAAAGAAAGGGCTAAAAAGCTAAAGGAATACCAAAACAGCCAAATAGATTCTTGGTTTGGGAACAAAATAATAGCATGGATCATCCCATTCCTGGGCCCTCTCCTAATAATATGCCTAGGACTAATGTTCTTACCCTGCCTACTAAACCTTTTTCAAAGATTTTTAATTGACAGAATCATGGCCATTTCACACACAACTCCTCAAAAACATCTAGAGATGGCATTACTCCTACAGTCACTCTGAGATCAGAAAACTCTCCAACCCCTTGTTCACAGGAAGTAGCCAGAAAGAACACGTCACCCCTCATCCTTTTTATAACTATAGGGTCTGAATTGACAGAGCAGGAGCATCACCATCTTGGACAAGCACTGCCATTTTAAGGTTCACCTTGATCAAAAACTGCCTAAATCCAAAGGGCATCAGCCTAATGGCTAAGGTCAGCATGACCATAAACCACAAATCATATCTCCAACCAGAAACATTCCAACCATAAGATAAACCCCTCCCCAACCAGAGACATGCCAGCCCCGAGGTAACCTCCCCTCGACCCAGAGAGATGTCAGCCCCAAATAACCTCCCTTCCAACCATAGACATTCCAACCCTGCCATAAACTTCTCCCAAACACAGAAACATTCCAAGCCTGTGATAAGCTCTCTCATCCTAAAACCAATAAAAACCCTTAGTCTGTAAGAGAGAGCACTCCTGACCAAAATTGGCCAGAAGCCCCTGTCAGGTTTATTCTCCAAAATAAACTTGTCTTTGACTGTTGAGCCACTGTTCATGTTTCTTTCCTTTTTTTTAACTCTTACAGCTAGAAAATAATTACATGCCTCAAAATTAAAGAACATCCTTCTAAATGACCATGGTCCAAATATGTTCAAAATGCATAATAGAAAATTTACAACTAGTAAGGAAAATACTGCATATTAAACTTGTAGGATGCAGCTAAAGCAATGCTTACATGGAAATTTCTGGCTTTCAGCCCATGTATGAGAAAGGAGAAAGACTGAAAATATTTTATATAAAAAGTGATTTTTTAAAATAACAAGACAAATACCTAATTAAACCTTTAACAGAATAAAATAAAAACAAAGAATGAAAGTACAAAATAATTCATTATATAGTAGGGTTAACAATAATATATTGTGTATTTCAAAATAGCTAGAAATATTGAATATTCTCATCGCAAAGAAATGATAAATGTCTAAGGTGATAGATATGCTAATTATACTAATTTCATTATTACACACTATAAACATATATCAAACATCACACTAGATCCCATAAATATGTATAATCATTACGTATCAATTAAAAATAAATTTTCAACATTAACAGATGTTTAAAATTTTTTTTAAATTTAAAAATCAAAGACAAAAGCTGGTTCTTGAAAGGAATAATAAAATTTATGAATATCTAGCAATATTGATCAATATTAATAGGGAAAACACAAACTGTAGGTATTAGTTCCTATACACATTTTCAAAACAATGAGAAGGTACTAAGGAACAATTTTATGGCAATAAATTTGAAAATTTCAGCAACATGAGAAAAATACCTTTAAAAATACAATGAAAAGATTTTTGGGTAGAACGACATGGCTGAATAGAAAGCTCCACCGATCATCCCCACTGAAGAAACACCAAGTTTGACAACTATCTACAGAAAGGCAGCACCTTCATAGGAACCAAAAATCAGGTTAGCATTCACAGAGCCCAGTTTTGACTTCTTATTGCTGAAGAGGGTAGGAAAGATGGTCTTGAATTGCTGACATGACCTCTCCCCAATCCCACCTGGCACAGAGAATCTGTGCACTTGGGAGAGGGGCAGTGCAGAGATTGTGAGGTTTTGCATTGAACTCCGTGCTTTGCCATCACAGCAGAAAGCAGAACCAGGCTGTGCTCACCTGACACCTGCCCAAAGAGGGAGCATCAATAATCTGTTGCCTACAAGAAATGTACTTCACCTATAAAGACACACAGAGACTGAAAATAAAGGAATGGGAAAAGATATCCAATGCCAATGGAAACCGAAAAAGAGCAAGAGTCACTATACATATATCAGACAAAATAGATTTCAAGAAAAAAAGAAGAGACAAAGAAGGTCATTATATAATGATAAAGGGGTCAATTCATCAAGAGGATATGACAATTGTAAATATATATGCACCTAACACTGCAGCATCCAGATATATAAAGCGAATATTATTAGAGCTAAAGCAAGAGACAGACTCCAATACAATAATAGCTGGAGACCTCAACACCCCACTTTCAGCATTGGATAGATCTCCCAGGCAGAAAATAAACAAAGAAATGTCAGATTTAATCTGCACTATGGAGCAAATGGACCCAAAAGATATTTACAGAACATTTCATCTAATGGCTACAGAATATACCTTCTTTGCCTCAGCATATGGATCATTGTCAAGGACAAGACCACAAAACAAGTCTGAAAACATTCAAAAAACTGAAATAACATCAAATATCTCCTCTGACAACAATGAAACACAACTAGAAATCAATAATAAATGGAATTTTGGAAACTGTAGAAACGTGTGGAAATTTGACAATAAGTTCCTGAATGACCAGTGGATCAATGAAGAAATTAAGAAGAAAATTGAAACATTTCATGAAGCAAATGGTAATGGAAACACAACATAAAAAAACCTATGAGACACAGCAAAAGCCATACTAAGAAAGAAGCTTACAGGTATAAGCACTGTGAACCCTCAAAATTTGAGACAGGTCTCAGTTAATTTAGAAAGTTTATTTTGTCAAGTTTGAGGATGTGCACCCATGACACAGTGTCAGGAAGTCCTGATGACATGTGCCCAAGGTGTTCGGGGCACAGCTTGGTTTTATACATTTTAGGGAGACATGAGACATCAATCAATATATGTAAGAAGTACATTGATTCCATCCAGAAAGGCGGGGACAACTCAAAGCAAAGAGGGGACTTCCAGGTCACAGATAGGTGAGAGACAAATGGTTGCTTTCTTTTGAGTTTCTGATAAGCCCTTCTAAAGGAGGCAATCAGAATATGCATCTATCTAGTGAGCAGAGGGATGACTTTGAATAGAATGGAAAGCAGGTTTGCCCTGAGCAGATCTGGGTTTGAATTTTCCCTTTAGCTTAGTGATTTTGGGGGTCTAAGATACTTTCCTTTCACAGCACCTACATCAAAAAAAGGAAAATCTTTAAATAAACAACCTAACAATGCATCTTAAAGAACTAGAAAAGCAAGAGCAAACCAAACCTCAAATGAGTAAAAGAAAAAATAATAAAGATCAGAGCAAAGTTAAATACAACTGAAACGAAGAAAATACAAAAGATCAACATTTCAAGACATTGAAATGAAGAAAATACAAAAAAAAAAAAAAAACCCAAAAAACAAAAAACTGTTTTTTTGAAAAGTTAAGCAAAATTGACAAACCTTCAGCAAGACTAAGGAAAAAAGACAGAAGACCCAAATCAATAAAACCAGAGATGAAAAAGGTGACATCACAACTGATGTCACAGAAATTCAAAGCATCATTAGTCGCTACTATGAGCAACTATATGCCAATAAATTGGAAAATCTAAAAGAAATGTATAAATTCCTAGACACATACAACCTACAAGATTGAACTATGAAGAAACCCAAAGCCTGAACAGACCAATAAAAAATAACGAGATAAAAGCCATAATGAAAAGTCACCCAGCAAAGAAAAATCCGGGATGTGATGGCTTCATTGCTGAATTCTGCTCAAGCTTTAAAGAGCTAATACCGAACCTGCTCAAATAGTTCCAAAAAGTAGTGAAAGGGATACTCCTAAACTCATTCTACAAGGCCAGTATTACCCAGATACCAAAACCAAAGACACATCAAGAAAAAGAGAATCACAGGTCAATAACACTAATCAATATTAATGCAAAAATCCTAAAAAAAAATTAGCAAATCAAATTCAAAAGCATATTAAAAAGATCATTCATCATGACCAAGCAGGATTTATCACTGGGATGTAAGGATGGTTCAACATATGCAAATCAATTAATGTGGTACATCATATCAACAGAATGAAGGGCAAACAACATGTGATCATTTCAACTGATGTTGAAAAGGCTTCGGTGAAATTCAACATCCCTTCAGTATAAAAAAAGAAACTGGTATAGAAGGAACATACCTCAACATAATAAAAACCATATATGACAGACCCATAGCTAGCATCATGAATGGGGAAAAACTGAAAGCCTTTCCTTGAAGGTCTGGAAAACGACAAGGATGCCCACTTGTCAGCACTGTTATTCAGCATTGTATTGGAAGTCCTAGCTAGAGCTATCAGACAAGAGAAAGAAGTAAAGGGCATCTGAATTGGAAAGGGAGAAGTCAAATGATTATTGTTCACTGATGATATTGTCTTATATTCGGAAAACCTAAAGACTCCACCAAAAAACTATTAGAACTGATAAATTTAGTAAAATTGCAGGGTACAAAAATTGGTAGCATTTCTATATGCTAACAGTGAAAAATCTGAAAATGAAATAAAAAAGTAATCCCATTTACAATAGCCACAAATAAAATAAAATACCTTTTAGAATGGCTGCTATCAGGAAAATAAAAGATAACAAGTGTTGGTGTGGATGTGGAGAAATGGAGCCCTTGTACGCTGTTGGTGGGAATGTAAATTGGCATAGCCATTATGGAAAACAGTATGGAGATTCCTTAAAAATTAAAAATAGAACTATCTACTAACTAGAACAATTAACAACTCCACTTATAAATATATATCCAAAGGAACTGAAATCAGGATCTCAAAGAGATAAATGCCCTCTCATGTTCACTGCAGCATTATTCACAATAGCTAAGATATGGAAACAATCTAAATGTTGACAGATGAATGGATCAATTGTGATACACACACACACACACACACGGGAATATTATTCAGCCTTAACAAAGAAGAAAATCCCACCATTTACAACAACATAGATAAACCTGGAGGACATCATGCTAAATGAAAAAAGCCAGATGCAGAAAAACGAATACTGCTTGATCTCTTATAAGTGGAATCTAAAATAGACTCACAGAAGCAGAGAATAGAATAGTGGCTGCTAGGAGCTAGGGGTAGGAGGAAATGGGAAGACGTCTGTCATGGAGTACAAAGTTTTGTTAACAGTTGAGGGTGTCCAGGTTCTTGGCATCTTGAACAAATTTGACAAAATGTACAAACAGAGCAAGGAAGGAATGAAGGGATTTATTGAAAATGAAAGTACACTCTACAGTGTGGCAGAGGGCCCGAGCGTGGGGGCTCAAAGGCCCCGTGACAGAATTTTTAGGAGTTTACCCCCTAGAGTATTGCACTGGTTGCTTCAGGTATGCCCTATGTAAATGGAGTGGATGAAGTAAAGTTACAAAGTTATTTACGACATACGCCCTATGGAGAGAATATTTTCCTGTTATAGCTGATGTGTGAATTGCCCTTATGTTCCCAGCCTTCAGACTCTATTTTTCTGCCTCAGTTTCAGTGATGAAAGTGAATACGTTCTGGAAATCCAATGTACAACAAACAATGTGACTATCGTTAACAGTACTGTATTTTATACTTGAAATGTACTAAGCGGATAGATCTTATGTGTTCTCACCACAAAAAAAAGAAAAGAAATAAAATGATAACTGTGTGAGATGTAGATACCTTAATTAGCTTGATTGTGGTGATTACTTCACAAGGCAAGTGTATATCAAATCATCAAGTTGTATACCTTAAATACATACAATTTTAACTGTAATTTAAAAAAAAAAGGTGAAAAATCACACTGTTTAGAGAATTTTCTATAACACGCACACTATTTACTGCAGGAATTTGGTAAAAATATACCAACACCCTCTTAGTCTTTTTTGGGAAACTCTTGCATTAAATCCCTTTTAGGGACAGCCAGCAGCTAGATTTAGCAAACCTAAAATTTAGTTTTACCTTCTTTTTATCACGACAGACATTAAGGGGTGAACCAGCCTTGGCTCTAATTTTCCATAGCCTCTTAGAGTGTGGCCAAGATTCCCTAAGTTTCTCTCTTCTGAATTTACTTTGATTTCCATCACCCCAGTGCAACTTTTTCTGCTGTCTCTACTCGTCCCTCTGCACCCTCTTACTTCTACTTTCCAAACCACTTAGTTTCTGGTTCAATTCCCTCTTGTTTTCACCATCTACTTTTTCCGTTAAACCTCTCTCCTGCCAGCTTCCTGTCCCTAGAATCCCGGCCTTACCTGCGACAGTTCCTTTTAACGGACCAAGGACGAGAAACCACTCCCCGGATAGGGTGGCGGCCAACAAACCCAGGAGGCAGGGCTCCCTCCTCCGAAGAGCATTTTCCGACTGTCTCCAACCCCACTTTCCTAGCGGTCACCAACCAAGTCTTTCCAGAAGGCAGCTGCCTGAAACAGGTGCAGCCGGAAGCCTGCAGCAGGACGCTCTCCTGCTGTTCGGGTGATGCTCCTGGCCCCCTGCCAGCGGCTCACAAACCAGGCCCTACTGGCGCTCTGCCCCGCCCAAGTGGTAATTCCCCAGAATTTCCCCCTGTGAAGTGGGGCCTTCAACAAGTCTGAGGGCTGTCTTAACGGCCTGCACCTGCGGCGCCATACTACGTCATTCATTTAGGGCCTAAGAGGCCCTTCCTTTCCAGGCACCTCCTAGTGTTCACCTGCACGGACGAGGATCAGCCCTTTGTCCAAGATGACTGCTACTATCATGGTTATATGGAGCCCCCCAGCCCCGAGTCTCTGGGAGTCCTCAGTACCCCTTTGGAAAACTTTGGAGGGATGTACAGATACAGATAACCAAGCAAACTTACAAAACCAAGCCCATAAGGCATTTTACCACATACGAACACCAGATAAGATAGGATTCAATTGTCACCTTGAAATGTGGCTTAACAAAAGAGGAAATACAGATGAGCTTTGAACAATGTGAGTTTGAACTGTGCAGGCCCACTCATGCGCGATTTTTTCAATAAATACAGTCGGCCCTCCGCAAATGCAGATGCAGAAAATACAGTATTCACAGAATGTGAAACCCACATATATGGAAAACTGACTTTTCATATACACAGGTTCTGCAGGGCTAACTACAGGACTTAAGTATGCATGGATTTAGGTATACGTGGGAGTTCAGGAACCAATCTCTGTGGTACACCAAGGGACAACTGTATAGTGTATCAGAAGCTGCGGTTTGAGGTAGAGAATTCAAAACCACCACAACATTCTGTTGGCTGGTGGACTCACTGCTGGCCCTTTGTGGAGTTGTAGTGGTGGGTAACTACAGTTTCAACTACTCAAAGTCAACAGAAGATAAATGTGATCAATTTAGTAGATTCTACTTCAATACAGTTAGGCCTTCAGATTTCTTTGAGACCGAGATTTGGAAATGAGAATCTTATCCATGTTGAACAAGACATAAGTCAACTTCTTGACAGTTTCAGTGAATACAGCAGTGTTCACCTTTATCCTCATTTGCCATGTGATTCTTGGACTCTCTGTGGGCAATAATTTTTAATCTTTGGATTGGCTTGGATTCAGGAATATGCTCCCCTCATTTTGGGTCAGCAGTTTGTATAAAGAGAGATTTCTTTCATTTTGCAGTAGCCACTGCTCACTCACTGGGCCATAATTTTGGTATGTCTCACATTGAGGAATTCTGCTTATGCAGGAAAAAAGCATTGCATCATGAATGCCTATCATACAAATACCAGCATTTTAGGCATTGTGGTTAACCTCATGAACCACAGAGGAGTCTGATAAACACACTGTCTTCTTGAAATGTTAATCCACTGGAACAATGTGGTACCAAGATACTGGAAGGTGAAGAAGGGTGTGACTATCTATGAGTCAGAACTTCAACGCAGAAAGGATCCTTGCCATGACTCTAATTGTAAATTAAAACCTTGGGCAGATGGTGATTTTGGGCCTTGTTGTGTGAAATGTAAATTTGTTTCTCTGGGAAAGCTGTGTAGAGCACACATCAGTGTGTGTGACCTTCTTGAATGGTGCTATGAAAGTACAAGGTGGTGCCCTGAGGATCCTTATGTATCAGATAGGACACTTTGTGGTCTACAGTGTCTACTCCTATAACAAAATATGCAACAATCACAATAAAAAATGTAGATATATTTTTGGCCAGACAGCAAGGAGTGAGTGCCTCTCTGAGCTGTTATAAAAAATTAATATACAAGGAGATCATTTCAGTTCCTGTGGCATGGAAGGTTTAATATACAAAAGATGCCCTTCTTCAAATAATTTGTGTGAGAGTCCACTGTGAAAATATATAAACAATTTCCAATGTAAAACAACCTAATGCTATGATTTAAAAATCAGTTAATGGTCCCAGATGTTGCGGAACTATTACTTTGGAAGGGATACAGTTGATATTGGGCAAGTAAAAGATGGTACTTTGTGTGGCCTAGAAAAGATATATATGAGAAGGAGCTAGGTCAATTATTCTATATATGACTGCAAATTGGAGAAATGTCCTAAGATTGCCACAGTTTATATAGGTGGGCCCTCCCTACTGTGAGGTTACCGGCTATGGAGGAAGCTCAAACAGTGGCTCAGCTCCAGGGGGTAGTCTCCTTCCCCAACTATTAACAATTCTTTGCACAGTAATTCTACTCACACTCTTTTGCCTTGCCTCATTATCTCATGCCTCATTATCTCATTATCAGAGTACTGTTTTCAACAAAATTTTTACTCAAGAAAATATCATTAGGATTTAAACAGGAAATAGAAGTATTACAAAGTATTCACTGATTCAGAGAATACATTTTTGGAAAGAGAAGATAGTACATGATCAGTCCAGTGACCTCCAGTTCATTAATTAAGACAAGCTTGTCCAACCCATGGCCTATGGGCTATATGTGGGTCAGAATGGCTTTGAATGCAGCCCAACACAAATTCATAAACTTACTTAAAATATGAGTTTTTCTGCAATTGTTTTTTAGCTCATCAGCTATTGTTAGTGTATTTTATGTGTGGCCCAAGACAATTTTTCTTCTAGTGTGACCCAGGGAAGCCAAAAGACTGGACACCCTTGATTAAAAAGATATGATCAAAGGCAGATTTTCTTGGTTCCTTATATTTAATTGAAAGACAAACAGGCACTGAATTTTTTAAATTAAACATCTTGTCCTTAAAAAAGTACTCATTTCTTTCCATTTAAGGTAGGATTGCACTCTGTAGGAAATCCTGGAATGTGTTCCATTATTTTTATCTTATTAGCTCTATGGATACACCCTTTAACCAGATATAAGGTAACAAGTATGTGGCACAATCACAGAGACAGAATATTGATAGGTACAGGCTCCCTTTGTAAAATCTGAAGGAGAAATGGTAGAAGCAATCAAAGCAAAGAA
Organism: Piliocolobus tephrosceles; assembly: GCF_002776525.5. NCBI lineage: Eukaryota > Metazoa > Chordata > Mammalia > Primates > Cercopithecidae > Piliocolobus > Piliocolobus tephrosceles. Next base: position 35,989,873 of record NC_045439.1, on the reverse strand, counting down.
TAAGGATAATAAATTTATCCCATAAAGGAACAAAAATTATAAAGGAACAAAAAGTATAAAGAGATATAGAAAGTCTTGTAGTCAAATACAAGGATTTTGTAGAAAGCCCAGTGAAGTAGTTTCAAAAAGGAATCTGGTAAGAAAATATAAATAGATCAGACTTGATATTTACTACCCTGGCTACTAAGAAAGGAACCTTAGAGATTCTAGCTGTCTTTAACTGCCAATTAGATGTCTGGATAATGATGCTGGTGAATTACTTTTCAAACATATATATCTGTGTGTCTCTGTGTTATACATGTATGAGTGTGTGTGTGTGTGTGTGTGTGTGTGTGTGTGTGGTGCCAAGTACAGTGTTCAGAGTTGTAGAGACATTCCTGCCCTCAGAGTTGCTCATTGTCCAGCTGGGAGAAACAGATAAGAGAGTACAGAACTACAGTGGAGTGGGGTAAATGCTATAACATGGGTGTGCACAGTGTTCTTGGAAGTACAAGTTATTGGAGGGGAGACCTGAAAATGAAGTAAAAATAAATAAAATATATAAATAAATTGGGGAGGCAGAATACACAAATTTCAGGCAAAAGGAAAAACATTTGCCAAACAAACAAAAAAACTATCATCAGCATTTGACAGAGTTGATGACTTCTTCCTCTTTGAATTTCTTTCTTCATTTGGTTTCCATGGGATCACTTCAGTAGCTGCTACTTCTCATATTCAATTGCTATTATTTTATATCTTCCCTATCTTCCCCAACACTAAGTGTTGTTAGAGTTCCAGTGCTCAGTCCTTGGACATCTTTTTAACTCTCCCTATACTCATTCTATTGATGATCTCATCCATCTCATGGTATTAAAGACCATATATAATCTATGATGCCAAAATGTGTATCTCCAGCCTACAGAAGTCTCCAGGGACTTCTGTAAAACCTAAGTTCATGCTTCTAACTGCCTACATGGCAGCATCACTTGAAATGTCTAATTGCCATCTGAAAATAAGTATGTCCAAACTGAATTCTTTAGCTCCCTCCTTCCACCATCGCCTCCCTAAAACTGCTTAACACACAGCCTTCCCCATCTCAGTTAATCCCAATTCTATCTTTCAAGTTGCCTAGAAAAACAAAAACTTATAGTCATCCTTAATTCCTTTTTTTTTTGTTCATCATACCCCACAACCGATCTGTCAGCAAATTCTATTGTTTTGACCTTTAAAATCTGATCACTTCTCACCATCCCCACCATTACCACCCTGGTCAAATTCACCATTGTCTCCTACCTTGATTATTGCCTTAGCCTCCTAACATGTCTCCTGCATCCATTCTTATACTTGACACTCAATTCTCATATATCAGAGAAATTGTTTTAATATAAGTCATATCACATAATTACTTCGCTCAGAATGCTCCAGTGGTTTCCCATCTTATTCATAGTAAAAGTCTGTACAAGGCTTTACAAGGTTGTACCCAATATACCTCCTGCCATCACTATCGCTCTCTCTCTTTTTACCTGATTCATCTCCTATTTATTCTTCCCTTTGTTCATTTCAGCTGGTCTCTTTGCTGATACACTAACAGACCAAGGCATACATCCACCTCAGGGTCTTTATTCTTGCTGCTCCTTTGACCTGTGTAGATGGAGGGAAGGAAACCTGGAGAGAGGTAAAGATAAAGAAAGGAAAGAAGAAAACAAGGGAGGGATGATCCATAAAGTAAATCCATTTGAATAAAGGAATGTATTTAAATGACTAGCCTACGACCAAGATAGGGAGGTTATTCTATTATTTCTCTTGTGTTAATAATAATCATTATGTTATTGTGTCACCCATTAACCTAATTCACTACATTAAGAATAAAGGGGAGAAAATTTAGGAAAATCTAAAGCATTCTCAAAATGTGTGTTCATCCAACTCAATACTCATCCAATATAAAACTTATTAGCTGGCTGTGAATAAAAAAATATTCATAGAAAATAATTTGGAGTATTAAAAGACATTCATGAATGAGGTAAAGATGTTGCCTGGAATAACTGTTTGTCAATATTTTAATGGCAATCTTAAAATGTATTACTAAAACAAAAAGAAAGGAAATAGAAATAAAAACATTAAACTATCACTATGAACTTTCTGATAGTCTCCCTATAATACAAAAAAGGCTCAATCAAAAAAGATTTTATAATGTTTCAGGCACATGGCTGAATAAAGATGCTAATAAACAATCCAAAACCAGCAGCTTTCCGGGAACATACCAAAAACCACTTAGAAAATGTAATGGGGGTGGGGAGGAATATCTTATTTACAATATCAACTAAAATTATAAAATACCTATGAGTAAACCTGAAAAGAAATGTGACTCATGCATAAAAAAATTATAAAATTTTTCCAAAAATCAGAAAACTTCTTACATGGTTTAGATTTGTGTCCTCACACAAATCTCATGTTGAATTGGAGGAAGGACCTGGTAGGAGATGATTGGATCATGGAGTGGATTTCCCTCTTGCTGTTCTCATGATAGTGATTCTCATGAGATCTGATGGTTTAAGACTGTGTGTGGCACTTTCCCCTTCACTTTCTCTCTCTCCTACCACCATGTAAAGAAAGCGCTTGCTTCCCCTTCACTTTCCACCACAATTGTAAGTTTCCTGAGGCCTCCCAGTCGTGCTTCTTGTTAAGCCTGCAGAACTGTGAGTCAGTTAAACCTCTTTTCCTTATAAATTACCCAGTCTCAGGTAGTTCTTTATAGCAGGGTGAGAATGGACTAATACAGAAAATTGGTACCAGGAGCAGGGCTCTGCTATAAAGATACCTGAGAATGTGGAAGTGACTTTAGAACTAGGTAACAGTCAGAGGCTGGAACAGTGTGGAGGGCTCAGAAGAAGACAGGAAGATATGGGAAAGTTTGGAACTTCCTAGAAACTTATTGAATGGTTTTTATCAAAATTTAAATGCTTATAGTGATATGAACAATGAAGTCCAGGCTGAGGTGGTCTCAGAGGGAGATGAGGAATTTATTGGGAACTGGAGTACAGGTCACTCTCGCTATGCTTTAGCATAGATACTGGTGGTATTTTGCCCCTGCCCTAGAGATCTATGTAACTTTGAACTTGAGAGAGATGATTTGGGGTATCTGGTGGAATAAATTTCTAAGCAGCAACGCATTCAAGATTTGACCTGGCTGTTTCTAAAAGTGTATGCACATATTCATGAAGAAAGAGATGGTCTGAAATTGGAACTTATATTTGAAAGAGATGCACAGCATAAACGTTTAGAGAATTTGTAGCCTGATCATACAGTAGAAAATAAAAACAATTCCTGGGGAGAAATTCAAGCCTGTGGCAGAAATTTGCATAAGTAAAGAGGAGCTGAATGTTAATAGCCAAGACAATGGGGAAAATGTCTGCAGGACATTTCAAAGACCTCCCTGGCAGTCACTCCCATCACAAGTCTGGAGGCCTAGGAGAGAAAAATGGTTTTGTGGGCAAGGCCCAGGGCCCAACTGCTCTCTGCAGCCTTGGGACACAGCATCCTGCATCCCAGCCATTCCAGCTCTAGCCATGGCTAAAAGGGGCCAAGGTACAGCTCGGGCCATGGCTTCAGAGTGCAAGCCCCATGCTTTGGCGGCTTCCACATAGTGTTGGGCCTGCAGGATGCAGAAGGCAAAAGTTGAGGTTGAAAACCTCTGCCTAGATTTCAGAGGATGTATGGAAATGCCTGGATGTCCAGGCAGAAGTCTGCAGCAGGGGCAGAGCCCTCATGGAGAATCTCTACTAGGACAATGCAAAGGGGAAATGTGGGATTGGAGCCCCCATACAGAGTCCCCACTGGGGCACTGCCTAGTGGAACTGTGAGAAGAGGGCCACCATCCTCCAGACCCCAGCATGGCAGATCCATGGACAGCTTGAACCGTGCACATGGAGAAGCCACAGGCACCCAATGCCAGCCCACAAAAGCAGCTGGGAGGAGGGCTGTACCCTGCAGAGCCATAGGGAAGACCTGCCCAAGGCCTTGGGAGCCCATCCCTTGCATTAGCATGCCCTGAATGTGAGACATGTCAAAAGAGATTATTCTGGAGTTTTAAGATTTAATGACTGCCCTGTTGGGTTTCACACTTGCACGGGGCCTGTAGCCCCTTTGTGTTGGCCAATTTCTCCCATTTTGAATGGGAGCATGTATATCCATTGTATCTTGGAAGTAACTAACTTGTTTCTAATTTTACAGGCTCATAAATGGAAAGAATTTACCTTGTTGCAGATGAGACTTTGGACTGTGGACTTTTGAGTTAATGCTGAAATGAGTTAAGGCTGGGAGACTTTTAAGAAGGAATAATTGTATTTTTGCAACGTGAGAATGACATGAGATTTGGGAGAGGACGGGGTGAAATAATATGGTTTGGATTTGTGTCCCCATCGAAATCTCATGTTGGAGGAGGGGCTTGGTCGGAGGTGACTGGATCATAGGGTGGATTCCTCCCTTGCTGTTCTCATGATAGTGAGTGAGTTCTCACAAGATCAATGGTTTAACAGTGTGTGGCACTTCCCCCTTTGTTTTCTGTCTCCTGCCACCAAGTGAAGAAAGTGCTTGCTTCGCCTTTGCCTTCTGCCATGATTGTTAAGTTTATTGAGGCCTCCTAGTCATGCTTCCTGTTAAGCCTGTGGAACTGTGAGTCAATTAAACTTCCTTTCTTTATAAATTACCCAGTCTCAGGTAGTTCTTTATAGCAGTGTGAGAACAAACTAACACAACTTCTGAATAAATGGAGAAATATGTTTCTGATTAAGAATTCTCAATGTTGGTAGCTTGTCATTTCTCTAAATTACATCTATTTCAATGTCTGCCCAACCATACTCCCTATAGTAGGATATTCATTAATTAAACTTGACAACTTTCAATCAGCTTTGGATTCATATTCCTTAGCAATCTGAGAAGAAAAGAATTCTCACAATTACCATTTAGAAATCCAGAAATGAACACATTGTCACGCTTGAGTCACATAACCATAACTGGACCAAATGAGATGACCCATTTGGCCAGGTCTAAGTCATACACCCTTCCCTGAAGCCAGAAGGAGAGTGACAGGTAATTAGCAGCTCTCATTACAACCCACGATTGGAGTACACAGAAATGAACAATTCCCCAAAGGAAGAAGTTTGCTATATTGCAGGCAGGGGAGACAGACATTCTGGGAGAAAAAAAGTAGATGTGTGGAGATGACATCAAGATGGCAGAGCAGGAACTCTGGTGTTGGTTTACCCTCAGAAACACAAAAATAATATTTGGACTGAAATACCTTTGTGAGAAACTTGTAATCCAGTTAAAAAATTGTGTTACTCTACACAAGAAGAAATCAGAGAAAACTTGCAGCCAACATAGGAAGAAGAGTGATATAGTTTGGACATTTGTCCCTGCCTGCAATTCATGTTAAAATGTAATCCCCAGTGTTAGGGATGGAGCCTGTTAGGGGTGTTTGAGTCACAGGATTGGATGTCTTATGGCTTTATGGTGTCCTTGAAATAGTGAGTGTATTTCCCCAAGAACTGGCTGCTGTAAAGTGTGGCACCTGCCACCCTCCACTCCATTTCTTGCTCCTGGCTTTTGTCATGTGACATGCAAGCTCCCACTTTAACTTCACCATTAGTAAACTCCCTGAGGCCTCCCTAGAAGCCAAGCAGATGCCAGCAGCTTCTAGTATAGCCTGCAGAACCATGAGCCAATTAATCCACTTTTCTTTATTAATTACCTAATTTCAGGTATTTCTTTATAGCAATGCAAGAAGGGCCTAATCCAAAAAGCAAACTTAGTTTTCCCACATCAGTCCCTCTCCCAAACTGGCTTAGTTTAGAGCCAGAGAATCACCTCAGCCCATGACTTTTCCCATGAGTGGGAAGGACACAATGAAGAGTGCGCCAGCTGCCTGGCCTACTGCCATTTCAGTGCACCCCCAAGGGCCAATTTCTGTCATCTCACATTTGAAGCACTGAAAGACTGGTACAGCCTGTGAGCCTGAGACAACTAGGAGCAAAAGAGAGGAGGCAGGTATCCTTTTACACCAGCACTGCTCAGCAAGATGGGTAAAAGTCAGAGAACTAAGGCTTTATCTTCAGGAGGGACTGAGAAAAGCAAACTGAGCCTTGTCCCCAAACTTTCAGTGCATTTCCAAGGGCCTGATTTCTATCTTGTCTCATACTTAGCATTAAAAACAGTAGAATCTAGATTCCTGGGACAGCTAGATGACTGGACCAGCCAGGAACAAGAGAAGAAGGGAGGGTGCCTCTCTACAGCTTACACTGCTCTGCAACACAGGGAAAAAGTGTTGTTTCATCAAATGTGCAGGCATGAATACAATCATATAAGAAACATGAAGAATCAAGAAAACATTGAAAAAAAGCAAGAAAATATATCTCTACTAACTGACCCAAAATAAATGGAAATTTATGAAGTACTTGAAAATAATTCAGATTAATCATCCTAAAGCAGCTCAGTGAGATAAAAGAGAATGTTGATAGACAACTAAACTAAATCAAAAAATAAAACATGGACAAACTGAGAATATCAACAAAGAGAAAGAGACATAATTTTTTTTTTTTTTTAACCAGGCACAGTGGCTCACACCTGTAATCCCAGCTACTCAACAGGCTGAAGTGGGAAGACTGCGTGAAGCCAAGATTTTAAGACCAGCCTGGGTAATACAGCAAGACCCCTTGTCTAAAAAAATTTTTTTTGATAGACAGGCATGATAGTGTATGCCTGTAGTCCCACCTACTCAGAAGACCGAGGCAGGAGGACTGCTTGGGCCCCGGAGTTTGAACCTGTAGTGAGCTATGATCACACCACTGCACTCTAACTCTGGGCAACAAACACAGCAAGACCTCATCTCAAAAATAACATAAAATAAAATAAATATAATTTAATTAAATTTTAAAAATACTAGAAAATTGGATTTTATTAAAGAATAGCTAGATTTGAAAAATCACAAGAGAGGTTTGACAGCAAACTTTTATCAAGCAGAAGACAGAATTTGAAAACTCGAGGATGGGCAATTTGAAATTACACAGCCAGAACAGCAAAATGGAAAAATAATGAAGAGAAGTGAAGAAATCTTAAGGGAATCATGGTACTCCAGCAAACAAATATATACATTATGGAACGCCCAGAGGAGAAGAGAAAGAGAAAGTGGTAAAAACTGTAATTAAAAAAATAATGACTCAATAATTCCCAAATCTGGGCATGGAAATGCACATCCAGATTCATGAAACCCAAACAGAATAAATCCAAAAAGGTCTAGAACAAGACATTATAGTCAAAATGTCAAAAATCAAAGACAACTAGAGAATTTTCAAACCAGCAAGAGAAAAGTGACTCATTACAGGCAAAGGAACTCCATAACACTACTGGCAGATTTCTCTCCAGAAACAATGCAGGCCAAGAGAGTGAGATGATATATACAGTCAGCCCTTCATATTCACATGTTCTGCATCTGGAGATACAAGCAACTGCAGAGCAAAACAAAAAAACAATCTAACAATTAAAAATTTAAATAAAAAGTGTAATATAGTTAGAACAATATTTTTGTTCTAAAATTTTTTAGGTATTTTATTGGGTATTATGAGTAATCTACAGCTGATGTAAAGTATACAAGAAGATGTACATGGTCTATAGGTAAATACATTATTTTATACAACAGACTTTAGAATTTGTGGATTATATTATCTGTGGAGTTTCCTGGAATCAATAATCCCACAGGTACTGGGGGATCACTATATATTTAAAGTGCTGAAAGAAAAAAAGACTACTAACCAAGAATGCTATACCCAGCAAAGCTGTCCTTCAGAAATGAAGGCAAGAGAGAAAGTTCCCAAACAAAAGCTGAGAAAGTTCATCACCTCTAGGTTTTACTTTATGAAAAACGCTACACGAAGTTATTCAAGTTGAAACAAAAAGACACTAAATAGCAACATGAAAGACCACAGGAGTATAAAACTCACTGGTTAGGGTAAATATATAAGTAAATACAGAATCTTCTAATATTGTAAAGTATGTAAGTCACTTTTAACTCTAATATAAATGTTAAAAGACAAAAGTACTAAGAACTACAACTACAACAGTTAATGGACACACAATTTAAAAAGATGTAAATTGTGACATCGATAACAAATAATTAGGGCAGAGTAAATGGGTAGTTTTGTACACGAGCATAGTTAAGTTGTTATCAGCTTAAAATAGACTATTAGAAACATGTTTGTGTGAGTCCCATGGTAACCAGAAAGGAAAAAACTTATAGGAGATACACAAAAGAGAAAGAGAAAAAAATCAAAGCATAATACTACAGAAATCAAGTCACCGAAGAAGACAAAAGGGTAAGAGAAGAAATAAATAAAAGAACTACAGAACAGCCAGAAAAAAATTAAGGAAATAGCAATAGTAAGCCCTTACCCATCAATAATTACTTTACGTGTAAGTCAATTAAATTCCCAAAACAAAAGACAAAGAGGAAGAATCTGGCAGAGATCAACCCCAGAGAAACTTGGAGCCCTGCAGAAAAAGGAGGTGGGAGGCTGGGTGCAGTGGCTCACGATTGTAATCACAGCACTTTGGGGAGAAGGTGGGAGGATCCCTTGAGGACAGGAGTTCCAGACCAGCCTGGCCAACATGGTGAAACCCCATCTCTACTAAAAATATAAAACAATTAGCCAGGTGTGGTGGCAGGCGCCTACAATCCCAACTACTTAGACACTGAGGCAGTGGAATAGCTCAAACTCAGGAGGTGGAGGTTGCAGTGAGCCAAGATCATGCCATTGCAATCCAGCC